>NW_028138940.1:0-220691 GCF_964270905.1 Leucopleurus acutus
ATCGACCAGAAAATTCAAAAGACGTCAACATTTCAAGAAGACAATTTCAAGAGGCATGTTTTACGCCCATCCTGTCTTCTTTGTTTCCTTTAAAATAAAAGGGGATTTAAAAATGCTCAACATCAGCAGTTAATAAAGCCATGCAAATCCAATCTACAGAAATGTTCACCTCACAGCCGTCAGAATGATCTTCAGCAAAAAGTCTACAAAGAATAAATGCTGAAGGGGTTTCAGAAAACTGTGTACCCACTAGCTGCTGGGGGGATGTAAACTGGTAACAGCCAGCAGGGAGAACATAATGGAGGTGCGTTTAAGGGTAAACACCGAGCTACCATGTGATCTGGTAGGTCCTCTGATGCGCCTATCACCTGAGCAGAGCAGAATGGAAGAGACACAGGCTGGCAATCCTGCACGGCAGAAACATTTAATATAGCCAAGACTTGGAAGAAACCAAAATGTCCAGCAACAGGAAAATGCACAAAGAGGAAGGGGTCCATGTCAACAATGGAATATTAGCCACGGAAAACAATGAAACAGTGCCGTTTGCACCACCATATAAGGACCTAGAGATAACCACCCCACTTGAAGTAAGAAAGAAACTGAAAGACAGATATCCTATGACATCACTTATAGGTGTTACCTCAAAATTGATTCTCATGAACTTATTTCCAAGAGAAGGAAGAGCATGGATTAAGCAAACAAAATTACGTTTAGCCGAATGGAAAGGTGAAAGGAATGTATGAATTATGATATGGGGGTTAACAGACATGTACTAATACAGATGAAATATATAACCACAAAATACCTATGGAACGCCAAGAGGTCTACTCAACACTCTATAATAACCTACACGGGAAAGGAGCCAAAGAGGAATAGACGGGTACGTTGATATGATGAACCAGATTCTGTACACTTAGGAGAAACTGCATTTTCTTATCAAATTTGCTCTGACACGTAGTAAAAATTTAATTTAAAAAACAAGAAGTAGGAGATATAAGCTCTTGGGGGTTTGCCCTGGCACATTCCCCTCTCATCTGCAGGCTACTAACACGATTTCCAGGAAAGCTCTGTCGCCCAAGAACCCAGAGCTGCGAAGGTAGAAATGCTGCCGCCTTGTGGCCGTTTCCCGCAAGAGCGGCTTTAAGCCCGCAGCTAATGGTCACTTAATAGTCACAAGGACTCAGGGCCGTAAAGGACACCTGCCCTAAAATATTGTGCTGAGGTAGGGAACGGACAAAAAAATTCAAAACAGGGGCTTCCCTGGTGGCGCAGTGGTTGAGAGTCCGCCTGCCGACGCAGGGGACACGGGTTCGTGCCCCGGTCCGGGAAGATCCCACATGCCGCGGAGTGGCTGGGCCCGTGAGCCATGGCCGCTGAGCCTGCGCGTCCAGAGCCTGTGCTCCGCAACGGGAGAGGCCCAAACAGTGAGAGGCCCGCGTACCGCAAAAATAAATAGGTAAATAAATAAATAAATAAAAAGGAACGTGGATAAAAGCTCAACCTCAGGAATTATTAGACTCATGCAAACCTAATCTGCAAAAAGTTTGCAACTCACACCTGTCGACTGACGATCGGCAAAAATTCTACAAACAATCAATACTGAAGGGGCTTTAGAGAACTGTGTACCCTCTAGCTGCTGGTGAGATGTAAAGGGCTAACAGCCAATAAGAACAGAAAGGAGCTGCCTTTAGAAGTAAAAATTGAGGTACCGTTCAATCCAGCAGTCACACCACTGGGCCTCTCACCTGAGAAGACCAGAAGCGAGAAGACCCGGGCTGCAACAGCTGCACTGCGGCCTTACTCACAATAGCCAAGACGGTGAAGCTACCAAAATGTCCATCAACAGACGACTGGATTAAGAAGAAGCGGTCCATGTACACAATGGAATATTAACCACGGAAAACAATGAAACACTGCTCTTTCAGGCACCATAGACGAGCTTGGAGATGATCACAGAACATGGGGTAAGTCGGAAAGCCAAAGACCTACATCCTATGATATCACTTATAGGCGTTATCTAATAACTGACACAAATGAACATATGTGCACAGAGAAAGACGCTCACAGAC
Organism: Leucopleurus acutus; assembly: GCF_964270905.1. Taxonomy (NCBI): domain Eukaryota; kingdom Metazoa; phylum Chordata; class Mammalia; order Artiodactyla; family Delphinidae; genus Leucopleurus; species Leucopleurus acutus. The sequence goes on from NW_028138940.1 coordinate 2,070, forward strand.
TTAGAAAACAACTACGCTTATCTAAAAGGAAAGGTGGGCGGAACGGATAAATTAAGATTAGCGTTACCATACGTATACAGATACGTGTTATACACATATATCAAAAAGACCGACCACGTAGCAAGGGAGGTGGACGGAACACTCTGTAATATTTCACATGGGAAGAGGATCTGTACATGAATAGACGTATATAATGTACAAATGAACCAGATTGTGTACACCTAGGACAAACAATAGTCTAATCATTACCCCGATTAAAATCGTTTCAAAAACCAACCAGAAGTAATGCGACATAAACTTATGGGCGTTTCTCCTGGCACATTCCATTCTAATTTACAACCTAGGAACACGACTTCCAGAAAGGCTCTGCTGCCCTAGCACCCAGATTTGGGAATGGAGAAATGCTGCCGCCTTGTGGCCGTCTCCCAAAACAGCAGCTTTAAACCCAGTGCTAACGGTCATTAAACAGTCACCAAACTTGCAGGCCTGTAAATAACACCTGCCCTCCAAAGAATCCTGGGGTCAAGCATCGACCAAAAATTCAAAAGAGGGCAACATTCCAAGAAAACCATTTCAAGAGGTATACTGTACCCCCACGTTTTTCTTTTCTTTTCTTTTTTTTTAAAAGAAAAGAAACAGGCGTGGAAAAATGATGGATTTTAGGAATTTTTAAAGACATGCAAACCCAAATTACAAAAACCTATCAGCTCACAGCACTCAGAATGGCCATTAGCAAAAATGCTGCAAACAATAAATGTGGAGAAATGCGTACCCTCGGTTCTAAGGGGGACGTGGTAAGAGCCACTGATGAAAACACAGTGGCGGTGCTTTGAAAAGGGAAACATCGAGCTACTAGTCAATCAGTCACACCCACTGCTGGGCCCATCACCCGAGAAAATGAGAATCAAAAGGCACAGGCTGGCAATCCTGCACCCCAGCAATACTTACCATAGCCGACGCTTGGAAGCAACGCAAATGTCCATCAACAGAGGAGTGCACCAAGAAGAAGTGGTCCATGCACACGATGGAATACTACTCCACTAGAAAATATGAATTCAAAAAACAAACATGAGTAAGGACACATAAGCTTTGGGGGGTCTATCAGGGCACACGGCAGCCTAATTGATATCTGAGGAACACCACTGGCAGGAAGGTCTGTCTCCCTAGGTACCAGAGTGGGCAACGTAGAAATGCTGCCGGCCTCTGGCCGATACCTGCAACAGCAGCTCGGAAATCTGTGCGAATGGTCACTTCATATGCACAGGTACTGCAGGGCTGCAAAGGAGACCTGCCCTCAAAATGTCCTGACGCAGGTAAAGGCCAAAATATTTCAAAATGTGGCACATATTTCAAGGAAACAATTTGAAGACGTAAGCTGTCATGACAGTTTGGAAAATAAAAGGACATGCCTCAAAGCTCAATTTCAAGGGATTATGAGACACATGCAAATCCAACCACAAAGAGCTATCAACTCCCACCAGCCAGAATAACCATCAGCCAAGAAACTACAAACGATCAATGCTGAAGAGGTTGTGGAGACATGCATACCCTCAGTTTCAAGTGGGACGTAACCTGGTAAGAGCCACTCATGGGAACAGAATGGAGGTGCCTGTAAAAGGTACACATTCAGCTACTCTATGATCCAGCAGGCCCACTCCGTGGCCTATAGCCTAAGAAGACAGAATTGGAAAGACACAGGCAGGAAATCTGCACTGCAGCAGTATTACAATAGCCAAGGCGTGGAAGCAACCAAAAGTCCATCAACAGATGAGTGGACAAAGAAGAACTGCTACGTGTAGAGATGGAATATTAGCTTGGGTAAAAAATGAATCAATGCCACTTGTAGCACCACAGGTGAGTCTAGAGGTGATCACGCAACTTGCAGTAAGCGAGAAAGCGAAAGACACCTAACGTATGATACCACTTGTAGGGGTTACCTAAAAAGTGAGACCAGTGAAGATATTTCCACAGAGACATCCAATCACAGATTCATTAAGCAAACTTATGGTTCACCAAATGGAAAGGTGTGAGGATTGGATACATCAGGACATTGGGGTTAACAGAGATATACAGACACATGTGAAATATAAAATCGCCACAGACCTACGGCATATCAAGAGGACACTACTCAACATTGCGTCATCAGCTACATGGGAGAAGGACCCGAAGAAGAATAGATATGTGTGTACGTGTAAAACAACCACATCTTGCACACCTAGAACAAGCAAAACACTGTAATCAAATTTGGCCTGATACAAAATAAAAATTAAATTTAAAAAACGAACGGCAAGTAATGAGACATAAACCTAAGGGGCTTTTTCCTGGCGCCCTGCATTCTAATTTACAATTTACAACGCCACTTCCATTATGGCTCTGTTGCCCTAGTAACCAGATTTGGTAAGGAGAAGTGCTGCCGCCTTCTGGCCGTTTCCCACAACAGCGCTAATGGTCACTTAATATTCAAAATAATTGCAGGCCTGTAAATGACACCTGCCATCAAAAAAAAAAAAGAATCCTGGGGTCGTAAATCGACCAGAAAATTCAAAAGACGTCAACATTTCAAGAAGACAATTTCAAGAGGCATGTTTTACGCCCATCCTGTCTTCTTTGTTTCCTTTAAAATAAAAGGGGATTTAAAAATGCTCAACATCAGCAGTTAATAAAGCCATGCAAATCCAATCTACAGAAATGTTCACCTCACAGCCGTCAGAATGATCTTCAGCAAAAAGTCTACAAAGAATAAATGCTGAAGGGGTTTCAGAAAACTGTGTACCCACTAGCTGCTGGGGGGATGTAAACTGGTAACAGCCAGCAGGGAGAACATAATGGAGGTGCGTTTAAGGGTAAACACCGAGCTACCATGTGATCTGGTAGGTCCTCTGATGCGCCTATCACCTGAGCAGAGCAGAATGGAAGAGACACAGGCTGGCAATCCTGCACGGCAGAAACATTTAATATAGCCAAGACTTGGAAGAAACCAAAATGTCCAGCAACAGGAAAATGCACAAAGAGGAAGGGGTCCATGTCAACAATGGAATATTAGCCACGGAAAACAATGAAACAGTGCCGTTTGCACCACCATATAAGGACCTAGAGATAACCACCCCACTTGAAGTAAGAAAGAAACTGAAAGACAGATATCCTATGACATCACTTATAGGTGTTACCTCAAAATTGATTCTCATGAACTTATTTCCAAGAGAAGGAAGAGCATGGATTAAGCAAACAAAATTACGTTTAGCCGAATGGAAAGGTGAAAGGAATGTATGAATTATGATATGGGGGTTAACAGACATGTACTAATACAGATGAAATATATAACCACAAAATACCTATGGAACGCCAAGAGGTCTACTCAACACTCTATAATAACCTACACGGGAAAGGAGCCAAAGAGGAATAGACGGGTACGTTGATATGATGAACCAGATTCTGTACACTTAGGAGAAACTGCATTTTCTTATCAAATTTGCTCTGACACGTAGTAAAAATTTAATTTAAAAAACAAGAAGTAGGAGATATAAGCTCTTGGGGGTTTGCCCTGGCACATTCCCCTCTCATCTGCAGGCTACTAACACGATTTCCAGGAAAGCTCTGTCGCCCAAGAACCCAGAGCTGCGAAGGTAGAAATGCTGCCGCCTTGTGGCCGTTTCCCGCAAGAGCGGCTTTAAGCCCGCAGCTAATGGTCACTTAATAGTCACAAGGACTCAGGGCCGTAAAGGACACCTGCCCTAAAATATTGTGCTGAGGTAGGGAACGGACAAAAAAATTCAAAACAGGGGCTTCCCTGGTGGCGCAGTGGTTGAGAGTCCGCCTGCCGACGCAGGGGACACGGGTTCGTGCCCCGGTCCGGGAAGATCCCACATGCCGCGGAGTGGCTGGGCCCGTGAGCCATGGCCGCTGAGCCTGCGCGTCCAGAGCCTGTGCTCCGCAACGGGAGAGGCCCAAACAGTGAGAGGCCCGCGTACCGCAAAAATAAATAGGTAAATAAATAAATAAATAAAAAGGAACGTGGATAAAAGCTCAACCTCAGGAATTATTAGACTCATGCAAACCTAATCTGCAAAAAGTTTGCAACTCACACCTGTCGACTGACGATCGGCAAAAATTCTACAAACAATCAATACTGAAGGGGCTTTAGAGAACTGTGTACCCTCTAGCTGCTGGTGAGATGTAAAGGGCTAACAGCCAATAAGAACAGAAAGGAGCTGCCTTTAGAAGTAAAAATTGAGGTACCGTTCAATCCAGCAGTCACACCACTGGGCCTCTCACCTGAGAAGACCAGAAGCGAGAAGACCCGGGCTGCAACAGCTGCACTGCGGCCTTACTCACAATAGCCAAGACGGTGAAGCTACCAAAATGTCCATCAACAGACGACTGGATTAAGAAGAAGCGGTCCATGTACACAATGGAATATTAACCACGGAAAACAATGAAACACTGCTCTTTCAGGCACCATAGACGAGCTTGGAGATGATCACAGAACATGGGGTAAGTCGGAAAGCCAAAGACCTACATCCTATGATATCACTTATAGGCGTTATCTAATAACTGACACAAATGAACATATGTGCACAGAGAAAGACGCTCACAGACTTAGAAAACAACTACGCTTATCTAAAAGGAAAGGTGGGCGGAACGGATAAATTAAGATTAGCGTTACCATACGTATACAGATACGTGTTATACACATATATCAAAAAGACCGACCACGTAGCAAGGGAGGTGGACGGAACACTCTGTAATATTTCACATGGGAAGAGGATCTGTACATGAATAGACGTATATAATGTACAAATGAACCAGATTGTGTACACCTAGGACAAACAATAGTCTAATCATTACCCCGATTAAAATCGTTTCAAAAACCAACCAGAAGTAATGCGACATAAACTTATGGGCGTTTCTCCTGGCACATTCCATTCTAATTTACAACCTAGGAACACGACTTCCAGAAAGGCTCTGCTGCCCTAGCACCCAGATTTGGGAATGGAGAAATGCTGCCGCCTTGTGGCCGTCTCCCAAAACAGCAGCTTTAAACCCAGTGCTAACGGTCATTAAACAGTCACCAAACTTGCAGGCCTGTAAATAACACCTGCCCTCCAAAGAATCCTGGGGTCAAGCATCGACCAAAAATTCAAAAGAGGGCAACATTCCAAGAAAACCATTTCAAGAGGTATACTGTACCCCCACGTTTTTCTTTTCTTTTCTTTTTTTTTAAAAGAAAAGAAACAGGCGTGGAAAAATGATGGATTTTAGGAATTTTTAAAGACATGCAAACCCAAATTACAAAAACCTATCAGCTCACAGCACTCAGAATGGCCATTAGCAAAAATGCTGCAAACAATAAATGTGGAGAAATGCGTACCCTCGGTTCTAAGGGGGACGTGGTAAGAGCCACTGATGAAAACACAGTGGCGGTGCTTTGAAAAGGGAAACATCGAGCTACTAGTCAATCAGTCACACCCACTGCTGGGCCCATCACCCGAGAAAATGAGAATCAAAAGGCACAGGCTGGCAATCCTGCACCCCAGCAATACTTACCATAGCCGACGCTTGGAAGCAACGCAAATGTCCATCAACAGAGGAGTGCACCAAGAAGAAGTGGTCCATGCACACGATGGAATACTACTCCACTAGAAAATATGAATTCAAAAAACAAACATGAGTAAGGACACATAAGCTTTGGGGGGTCTATCAGGGCACACGGCAGCCTAATTGATATCTGAGGAACACCACTGGCAGGAAGGTCTGTCTCCCTAGGTACCAGAGTGGGCAACGTAGAAATGCTGCCGGCCTCTGGCCGATACCTGCAACAGCAGCTCGGAAATCTGTGCGAATGGTCACTTCATATGCACAGGTACTGCAGGGCTGCAAAGGAGACCTGCCCTCAAAATGTCCTGACGCAGGTAAAGGCCAAAATATTTCAAAATGTGGCACATATTTCAAGGAAACAATTTGAAGACGTAAGCTGTCATGACAGTTTGGAAAATAAAAGGACATGCCTCAAAGCTCAATTTCAAGGGATTATGAGACACATGCAAATCCAACCACAAAGAGCTATCAACTCCCACCAGCCAGAATAACCATCAGCCAAGAAACTACAAACGATCAATGCTGAAGAGGTTGTGGAGACATGCATACCCTCAGTTTCAAGTGGGACGTAACCTGGTAAGAGCCACTCATGGGAACAGAATGGAGGTGCCTGTAAAAGGTACACATTCAGCTACTCTATGATCCAGCAGGCCCACTCCGTGGCCTATAGCCTAAGAAGACAGAATTGGAAAGACACAGGCAGGAAATCTGCACTGCAGCAGTATTACAATAGCCAAGGCGTGGAAGCAACCAAAAGTCCATCAACAGATGAGTGGACAAAGAAGAACTGCTACGTGTAGAGATGGAATATTAGCTTGGGTAAAAAATGAATCAATGCCACTTGTAGCACCACAGGTGAGTCTAGAGGTGATCACGCAACTTGCAGTAAGCGAGAAAGCGAAAGACACCTAACGTATGATACCACTTGTAGGGGTTACCTAAAAAGTGAGACCAGTGAAGATATTTCCACAGAGACATCCAATCACAGATTCATTAAGCAAACTTATGGTTCACCAAATGGAAAGGTGTGAGGATTGGATACATCAGGACATTGGGGTTAACAGAGATATACAGACACATGTGAAATATAAAATCGCCACAGACCTACGGCATATCAAGAGGACACTACTCAACATTGCGTCATCAGCTACATGGGAGAAGGACCCGAAGAAGAATAGATATGTGTGTACGTGTAAAACAACCACATCTTGCACACCTAGAACAAGCAAAACACTGTAATCAAATTTGGCCTGATACAAAATAAATATTAAATTTAAAAAACGAACGGCAAGTAATGAGACATAAACCTAAGGGGCTTTTTCCTGGCGCCCTGCATTCTAATTTACAATTTACAACGCCACTTCCATTATGGCTCTGTTGCCCTAGTAACCAGATTTGGTAAGGAGAAGTGCTGCCGCCTTCTGGCCGTTTCCCACAACAGCGCTAATGGTCACTTAATATTCAAAATAATTGCAGGCCTGTAAATGACACCTGCCATCAAAAAAAAAAAAAGAATCCTGGGGTCGTAAATCGACCAGAAAATTCAAAAGACGTCAACATTTCAAGAAGACAATTTCAAGAGGCATGTTTTACGCCCATCCTGTCTTCTTTGTTTCCTTTAAAATAAAAGGGGATTTAAAAATGCTCAACATCAGCAGTTAATAAAGCCATGCAAATCCAATCTACAGAAATGTTCACCTCACAGCCGTCAGAATGATCTTCAGCAAAAAGTCTACAAAGAATAAATGCTGAAGGGGTTTCAGAAAACTGTGTACCCACTAGCTGCTGGGGGGATGTAAACTGGTAACAGCCAGCAGGGAGAACATAATGGAGGTGCGTTTAAGGGTAAACACCGAGCTACCATGTGATCTGGTAGGTCCTCTGATGCGCCTATCACCTGAGCAGAGCAGAATGGAAGAGACACAGGCTGGCAATCCTGCACGGCAGAAACATTTAATATAGCCAAGACTTGGAAGAAACCAAAATGTCCAGCAACAGGAAAATGCACAAAGAGGAAGGGGTCCATGTCAACAATGGAATATTAGCCACGGAAAACAATGAAACAGTGCCGTTTGCACCACCATATAAGGACCTAGAGATAACCACCCCACTTGAAGTAAGAAAGAAACTGAAAGACAGATATCCTATGACATCACTTATAGGTGTTACCTCAAAATTGATTCTCATGAACTTATTTCCAAGAGAAGGAAGAGCATGGATTAAGCAAACAAAATTACGTTTAGCCGAATGGAAAGGTGAAAGGAATGTATGAATTATGATATGGGGGTTAACAGACATGTACTAATACAGATGAAATATATAACCACAAAATACCTATGGAACGCCAAGAGGTCTACTCAACACTCTATAATAACCTACACGGGAAAGGAGCCAAAGAGGAATAGACGGGTACGTTGATATGATGAACCAGATTCTGTACACTTAGGAGAAACTGCATTTTCTTATCAAATTTGCTCTGACACGTAGTAAAAATTTAATTTAAAAAACAAGAAGTAGGAGATATAAGCTCTTGGGGGTTTGCCCTGGCACATTCCCCTCTCATCTGCAGGCTACTAACACGATTTCCAGGAAAGCTCTGTCGCCCAAGAACCCAGAGCTGCGAAGGTAGAAATGCTGCCGCCTTGTGGCCGTTTCCCGCAAGAGCGGCTTTAAGCCCGCAGCTAATGGTCACTTAATAGTCACAAGGACTCAGGGCCGTAAAGGACACCTGCCCTAAAATATTGTGCTGAGGTAGGGAACGGACAAAAAAATTCAAAACAGGGGCTTCCCTGGTGGCGCAGTGGTTGAGAGTCCGCCTGCCGACGCAGGGGACACGGGTTCGTGCCCCGGTCCGGGAAGATCCCACATGCCGCGGAGTGGCTGGGCCCGTGAGCCATGGCCGCTGAGCCTGCGCGTCCAGAGCCTGTGCTCCGCAACGGGAGAGGCCCAAACAGTGAGAGGCCCGCGTACCGCAAAAATAAATAGGTAAATAAATAAATAAATAAAAAGGAACGTGGATAAAAGCTCAACCTCAGGAATTATTAGACTCATGCAAACCTAATCTGCAAAAAGTTTGCAACTCACACCTGTCGACTGACGATCGGCAAAAATTCTACAAACAATCAATACTGAAGGGGCTTTAGAGAACTGTGTACCCTCTAGCTGCTGGTGAGATGTAAAGGGCTAACAGCCAATAAGAACAGAAAGGAGCTGCCTTTAGAAGTAAAAATTGAGGTACCGTTCAATCCAGCAGTCACACCACTGGGCCTCTCACCTGAGAAGACCAGAAGCGAGAAGACCCGGGCTGCAACAGCTGCACTGCGGCCTTACTCACAATAGCCAAGACGGTGAAGCTACCAAAATGTCCATCAACAGACGACTGGATTAAGAAGAAGCGGTCCATGTACACAATGGAATATTAACCACGGAAAACAATGAAACACTGCTCTTTCAGGCACCATAGACGAGCTTGGAGATGATCACAGAACATGGGGTAAGTCGGAAAGCCAAAGACCTACATCCTATGATATCACTTATAGGCGTTATCTAATAACTGACACAAATGAACATATGTGCACAGAGAAAGACGCTCACAGACTTAGAAAACAACTACGCTTATCTAAAAGGAAAGGTGGGCGGAACGGATAAATTAAGATTAGCGTTACCATACGTATACAGATACGTGTTATACACATATATCAAAAAGACCGACCACGTAGCAAGGGAGGTGGACGGAACACTCTGTAATATTTCACATGGGAAGAGGATCTGTACATGAATAGACGTATATAATGTACAAATGAACCAGATTGTGTACACCTAGGACAAACAATAGTCTAATCATTACCCCGATTAAAATCGTTTCAAAAACCAACCAGAAGTAATGCGACATAAACTTATGGGCGTTTCTCCTGGCACATTCCATTCTAATTTACAACCTAGGAACACGACTTCCAGAAAGGCTCTGCTGCCCTAGCACCCAGATTTGGGAATGGAGAAATGCTGCCGCCTTGTGGCCGTCTCCCAAAACAGCAGCTTTAAACCCAGTGCTAACGGTCATTAAACAGTCACCAAACTTGCAGGCCTGTAAATAACACCTGCCCTCCAAAGAATCCTGGGGTCAAGCATCGACCAAAAATTCAAAAGAGGGCAACATTCCAAGAAAACCATTTCAAGAGGTATACTGTACCCCCACGTTTTTCTTTTCTTTTCTTTTTTTTTAAAAGAAAAGAAACAGGCGTGGAAAAATGATGGATTTTAGGAATTTTTAAAGACATGCAAACCCAAATTACAAAAACCTATCAGCTCACAGCACTCAGAATGGCCATTAGCAAAAATGCTGCAAACAATAAATGTGGAGAAATGCGTACCCTCGGTTCTAAGGGGGACGTGGTAAGAGCCACTGATGAAAACACAGTGGCGGTGCTTTGAAAAGGGAAACATCGAGCTACTAGTCAATCAGTCACACCCACTGCTGGGCCCATCACCCGAGAAAATGAGAATCAAAAGGCACAGGCTGGCAATCCTGCACCCCAGCAATACTTACCATAGCCGACGCTTGGAAGCAACGCAAATGTCCATCAACAGAGGAGTGCACCAAGAAGAAGTGGTCCATGCACACGATGGAATACTACTCCACTAGAAAATATGAATTCAAAAAACAAACATGAGTAAGGACACATAAGCTTTGGGGGGTCTATCAGGGCACACGGCAGCCTAATTGATATCTGAGGAACACCACTGGCAGGAAGGTCTGTCTCCCTAGGTACCAGAGTGGGCAACGTAGAAATGCTGCCGGCCTCTGGCCGATACCTGCAACAGCAGCTCGGAAATCTGTGCGAATGGTCACTTCATATGCACAGGTACTGCAGGGCTGCAAAGGAGACCTGCCCTCAAAATGTCCTGACGCAGGTAAAGGCCAAAATATTTCAAAATGTGGCACATATTTCAAGGAAACAATTTGAGGACGTAAGCTGTCATGACAGTTTGGAAAATAAAAGGACATGCCTCAAAGCTCAATTTCAAGGGATTATGAGACACATGCAAATCCAACCACAAAGAGCTATCAACTCCCACCAGCCAGAATAACCATCAGCCAAGAAACTACAAACGATCAATGCTGAAGAGGTTGTGGAGACATGCATACCCTCAGTTTCAAGTGGGACGTAACCTGGTAAGAGCCACTCATGGGAACAGAATGGAGGTGCCTGTAAAAGGTACACATTCAGCTACTCTATGATCCAGCAGGCCCACTCCGTGGCCTATAGCCTAAGAAGACAGAATTGGAAAGACACAGGCAGGAAATCTGCACTGCAGCAGTATTACAATAGCCAAGGCGTGGAAGCAACCAAAAGTCCATCAACAGATGAGTGGACAAAGAAGAACTGCTACGTGTAGAGATGGAATATTAGCTTGGGTAAAAAATGAATCAATGCCACTTGTAGCACCACAGGTGAGTCTAGAGGTGATCACGCAACTTGCAGTAAGCGAGAAAGCGAAAGACACCTAACGTATGATACCACTTGTAGGGGTTACCTAAAAAGTGAGACCAGTGAAGATATTTCCACAGAGACATCCAATCACAGATTCATTAAGCAAACTTATGGTTCACCAAATGGAAAGGTGTGAGGATTGGATACATCAGGACATTGGGGTTAACAGAGATATACAGACACATGTGAAATATAAAATCGCCACAGACCTACGGCATATCAAGAGGACACTACTCAACATTGCGTCATCAGCTACATGGGAGAAGGACCCGAAGAAGAATAGATATGTGTGTACGTGTAAAACAACCACATCTTGCACACCTAGAACAAGCAAAACACTGTAATCAAATTTGGCCTGATACAAAATAAATATTAAATTTAAAAAACGAACGGCAAGTAATGAGACATAAACCTAAGGGGCTTTTTCCTGGCGCCCTGCATTCTAATTTACAATTTACAACGCCACTTCCATTATGGCTCTGTTGCCCTAGTAACCAGATTTGGTAAGGAGAAGTGCTGCCGCCTTCTGGCCGTTTCCCACAACAGCGCTAATGGTCACTTAATATTCAAAATAATTGCAGGCCTGTAAATGACACCTGCCATCAAAAAAAAAAAAAGAATCCTGGGGTCGTAAATCGACCAGAAAATTCAAAAGACGTCAACATTTCAAGAAGACAATTTCAAGAGGCATGTTTTACGCCCATCCTGTCTTCTTTGTTTCCTTTAAAATAAAAGGGGATTTAAAAATGCTCAACATCAGCAGTTAATAAAGCCATGCAAATCCAATCTACAGAAATGTTCACCTCACAGCCGTCAGAATGATCTTCAGCAAAAAGTCTACAAAGAATAAATGCTGAAGGGGTTTCAGAAAACTGTGTACCCACTAGCTGCTGGGGGGATGTAAACTGGTAACAGCCAGCAGGGAGAACATAATGGAGGTGCGTTTAAGGGTAAACACCGAGCTACCATGTGATCTGGTAGGTCCTCTGATGCGCCTATCACCTGAGCAGAGCAGAATGGAAGAGACACAGGCTGGCAATCCTGCACGGCAGAAACATTTAATATAGCCAAGACTTGGAAGAAACCAAAATGTCCAGCAACAGGAAAATGCACAAAGAGGAAGGGGTCCATGTCAACAATGGAATATTAGCCACGGAAAACAATGAAACAGTGCCGTTTGCACCACCATATAAGGACCTAGAGATAACCACCCCACTTGAAGTAAGAAAGAAACTGAAAGACAGATATCCTATGACATCACTTATAGGTGTTACCTCAAAATTGATTCTCATGAACTTATTTCCAAGAGAAGGAAGAGCATGGATTAAGCAAACAAAATTACGTTTAGCCGAATGGAAAGGTGAAAGGAATGTATGAATTATGATATGGGGGTTAACAGACATGTACTAATACAGATGAAATATATAACCACAAAATACCTATGGAACGCCAAGAGGTCTACTCAACACTCTATAATAACCTACACGGGAAAGGAGCCAAAGAGGAATAGACGGGTACGTTGATATGATGAACCAGATTCTGTACACTTAGGAGAAACTGCATTTTCTTATCAAATTTGCTCTGACACGTAGTAAAAATTTAATTTAAAAAACAAGAAGTAGGAGATATAAGCTCTTGGGGGTTTGCCCTGGCACATTCCCCTCTCATCTGCAGGCTACTAACACGATTTCCAGGAAAGCTCTGTCGCCCAAGAACCCAGAGCTGCGAAGGTAGAAATGCTGCCGCCTTGTGGCCGTTTCCCGCAAGAGCGGCTTTAAGCCCGCAGCTAATGGTCACTTAATAGTCACAAGGACTCAGGGCCGTAAAGGACACCTGCCCTAAAATATTGTGCTGAGGTAGGGAACGGACAAAAAAATTCAAAACAGGGGCTTCCCTGGTGGCGCAGTGGTTGAGAGTCCGCCTGCCGACGCAGGGGACACGGGTTCGTGCCCCGGTCCGGGAAGATCCCACATGCCGCGGAGTGGCTGGGCCCGTGAGCCATGGCCGCTGAGCCTGCGCGTCCAGAGCCTGTGCTCCGCAACGGGAGAGGCCCAAACAGTGAGAGGCCCGCGTACCGCAAAAATAAATAGGTAAATAAATAAATAAATAAAAAGGAACGTGGATAAAAGCTCAACCTCAGGAATTATTAGACTCATGCAAACCTAATCTGCAAAAAGTTTGCAACTCACACCTGTCGACTGACGATCGGCAAAAATTCTACAAACAATCAATACTGAAGGGGCTTTAGAGAACTGTGTACCCTCTAGCTGCTGGTGAGATGTAAAGGGCTAACAGCCAATAAGAACAGAAAGGAGCTGCCTTTAGAAGTAAAAATTGAGGTACCGTTCAATCCAGCAGTCACACCACTGGGCCTCTCACCTGAGAAGACCAGAAGCGAGAAGACCCGGGCTGCAACAGCTGCACTGCGGCCTTACTCACAATAGCCAAGACGGTGAAGCTACCAAAATGTCCATCAACAGACGACTGGATTAAGAAGAAGCGGTCCATGTACACAATGGAATATTAACCACGGAAAACAATGAAACACTGCTCTTTCAGGCACCATAGACGAGCTTGGAGATGATCACAGAACATGGGGTAAGTCGGAAAGCCAAAGACCTACATCCTATGATATCACTTATAGGCGTTATCTAATAACTGACACAAATGAACATATGTGCACAGAGAAAGACGCTCACAGACTTAGAAAACAACTACGCTTATCTAAAAGGAAAGGTGGGCGGAACGGATAAATTAAGATTAGCGTTACCATACGTATACAGATACGTGTTATACACATATATCAAAAAGACCGACCACGTAGCAAGGGAGGTGGACGGAACACTCTGTAATATTTCACATGGGAAGAGGATCTGTACATGAATAGACGTATATAATGTACAAATGAACCAGATTGTGTACACCTAGGACAAACAATAGTCTAATCATTACCCCGATTAAAATCGTTTCAAAAACCAACCAGAAGTAATGCGACATAAACTTATGGGCGTTTCTCCTGGCACATTCCATTCTAATTTACAACCTAGGAACACGACTTCCAGAAAGGCTCTGCTGCCCTAGCACCCAGATTTGGGAATGGAGAAATGCTGCCGCCTTGTGGCCGTCTCCCAAAACAGCAGCTTTAAACCCAGTGCTAACGGTCATTAAACAGTCACCAAACTTGCAGGCCTGTAAATAACACCTGCCCTCCAAAGAATCCTGGGGTCAAGCATCGACCAAAAATTCAAAAGAGGGCAACATTCCAAGAAAACCATTTCAAGAGGTATACTGTACCCCCACGTTTTTCTTTTCTTTTCTTTTTTTTTAAAAGAAAAGAAACAGGCGTGGAAAAATGATGGATTTTAGGAATTTTTAAAGACATGCAAACCCAAATTACAAACACCTATCAGCTCACAGCACTCAGAATGGCCATTAGCAAAAATGCTGCAAACAATAAATGTGGAGAAATGCGTACCCTCGGTTCTAAGGGGGACGTGGTAAGAGCCACTGATGAAAACACAGTGGCGGTGCTTTGAAAAGGGAAACATCGAGCTACTAGTCAATCAGTCACACCCACTGCTGGGCCCATCACCCGAGAAAATGAGAATCAAAAGGCACAGGCTGGCAATCCTGCACCCCAGCAATACTTACCATAGCCGACGCTTGGAAGCAACGCAAATGTCCATCAACAGAGGAGTGCACCAAGAAGAAGTGGTCCATGCACACGATGGAATACTACTCCACTAGAAAATATGAATTCAAAAAACAAACATGAGTAAGGACACATAAGCTTTGGGGGGTCTATCAGGGCACACGGCAGCCTAATTGATATCTGAGGAACACCACTGGCAGGAAGGTCTGTCTCCCTAGGTACCAGAGTGGGCAACGTAGAAATGCTGCCGGCCTCTGGCCGATACCTGCAACAGCAGCTCGGAAATCTGTGCGAATGGTCACTTCATATGCACAGGTACTGCAGGGCTGCAAAGGAGACCTGCCCTCAAAATGTCCTGACGCAGGTAAAGGCCAAAATATTTCAAAATGTGGCACATATTTCAAGGAAACAATTTGAAGACGTAAGCTGTCATGACAGTTTGGAAAATAAAAGGACATGCCTCAAAGCTCAATTTCAAGGGATTATGAGACACATGCAAATCCAACCACAAAGAGCTATCAACTCCCACCAGCCAGAATAACCATCAGCCAAGAAACTACAAACGATCAATGCTGAAGAGGTTGTGGAGACATGCATACCCTCAGTTTCAAGTGGGACGTAACCTGGTAAGAGCCACTCATGGGAACAGAATGGAGGTGCCTGTAAAAGGTACACATTCAGCTACTCTATGATCCAGCAGGCCCACTCCGTGGCCTATAGCCTAAGAAGACAGAATTGGAAAGACACAGGCAGGAAATCTGCACTGCAGCAGTATTACAATAGCCAAGGCGTGGAAGCAACCAAAAGTCCATCAACAGATGAGTGGACAAAGAAGAACTGCTACGTGTAGAGATGGAATATTAGCTTGGGTAAAAAATGAATCAATGCCACTTGTAGCACCACAGGTGAGTCTAGAGGTGATCACGCAACTTGCAGTAAGCGAGAAAGCGAAAGACACCTAACGTATGATACCACTTGTAGGGGTTACCTAAAAAGTGAGACCAGTGAAGATATTTCCACAGAGACATCCAATCACAGATTCATTAAGCAAACTTATGGTTCACCAAATGGAAAGGTGTGAGGATTGGATACATCAGGACATTGGGGTTAACAGAGATATACAGACACATGTGAAATATAAAATCGCCACAGACCTACGGCATATCAAGAGGACACTACTCAACATTGCGTCATCAGCTACATGGGAGAAGGACCCGAAGAAGAATAGATATGTGTGTACGTGTAAAACAACCACATCTTGCACACCTAGAACAAGCAAAACACTGTAATCAAATTTGGCCTGATACAAAATAAAAATTAAATTTAAAAAACGAACGGCAAGTAATGAGACATAAACCTAAGGGGCTTTTTCCTGGCGCCCTGCATTCTAATTTACAATTTACAACGCCACTTCCATTATGGCTCTGTTGCCCTAGTAACCAGATTTGGTAAGGAGAAGTGCTGCCGCCTTCTGGCCGTTTCCCACAACAGCGCTAATGGTCACTTAATATTCAAAATAATTGCAGGCCTGTAAATGACACCTGCCATCAAAAAAAAAAAAAGAATCCTGGGGTCGTAAATCGACCAGAAAATTCAAAAGACGTCAACATTTCAAGAAGACAATTTCAAGAGGCATGTTTTACGCCCATCCTGTCTTCTTTGTTTCCTTTAAAATAAAAGGGGATTTAAAAATGCTCAACATCAGCAGTTAATAAAGCCATGCAAATCCAATCTACAGAAATGTTCACCTCACAGCCGTCAGAATGATCTTCAGCAAAAAGTCTACAAAGAATAAATGCTGAAGGGGTTTCAGAAAACTGTGTACCCACTAGCTGCTGGGGGGATGTAAACTGGTAACAGCCAGCAGGGAGAACATAATGGAGGTGCGTTTAAGGGTAAACACCGAGCTACCATGTGATCTGGTAGGTCCTCTGATGCGCCTATCACCTGAGCAGAGCAGAATGGAAGAGACACAGGCTGGCAATCCTGCACGGCAGAAACATTTAATATAGCCAAGACTTGGAAGAAACCAAAATGTCCAGCAACAGGAAAATGCACAAAGAGGAAGGGGTCCATGTCAACAATGGAATATTAGCCACGGAAAACAATGAAACAGTGCCGTTTGCACCACCATATAAGGACCTAGAGATAACCACCCCACTTGAAGTAAGAAAGAAACTGAAAGACAGATATCCTATGACATCACTTATAGGTGTTACCTCAAAATTGATTCTCATGAACTTATTTCCAAGAGAAGGAAGAGCATGGATTAAGCAAACAAAATTACGTTTAGCCGAATGGAAAGGTGAAAGGAATGTATGAATTATGATATGGGGGTTAACAGACATGTACTAATACAGATGAAATATATAACCACAAAATACCTATGGAACGCCAAGAGGTCTACTCAACACTCTATAATAACCTACACGGGAAAGGAGCCAAAGAGGAATAGACGGGTACGTTGATATGATGAACCAGATTCTGTACACTTAGGAGAAACTGCATTTTCTTATCAAATTTGCTCTGACACGTAGTAAAAATTTAATTTAAAAAACAAGAAGTAGGAGATATAAGCTCTTGGGGGTTTGCCCTGGCACATTCCCCTCTCATCTGCAGGCTACTAACACGATTTCCAGGAAAGCTCTGTCGCCCAAGAACCCAGAGCTGCGAAGGTAGAAATGCTGCCGCCTTGTGGCCGTTTCCCGCAAGAGCGGCTTTAAGCCCGCAGCTAATGGTCACTTAATAGTCACAAGGACTCAGGGCCGTAAAGGACACCTGCCCTAAAATATTGTGCTGAGGTAGGGAACGGACAAAAAAATTCAAAACAGGGGCTTCCCTGGTGGCGCAGTGGTTGAGAGTCCGCCTGCCGACGCAGGGGACACGGGTTCGTGCCCCGGTCCGGGAAGATCCCACATGCCGCGGAGTGGCTGGGCCCGTGAGCCATGGCCGCTGAGCCTGCGCGTCCAGAGCCTGTGCTCCGCAACGGGAGAGGCCCAAACAGTGAGAGGCCCGCGTACCGCAAAAATAAATAGGTAAATAAATAAATAAATAAAAAGGAACGTGGATAAAAGCTCAACCTCAGGAATTATTAGACTCATGCAAACCTAATCTGCAAAAAGTTTGCAACTCACACCTGTCGACTGACGATCGGCAAAAATTCTACAAACAATCAATACTGAAGGGGCTTTAGAGAACTGTGTACCCTCTAGCTGCTGGTGAGATGTAAAGGGCTAACAGCCAATAAGAACAGAAAGGAGCTGCCTTTAGAAGTAAAAATTGAGGTACCGTTCAATCCAGCAGTCACACCACTGGGCCTCTCACCTGAGAAGACCAGAAGCGAGAAGACCCGGGCTGCAACAGCTGCACTGCGGCCTTACTCACAATAGCCAAGACGGTGAAGCTACCAAAATGTCCATCAACAGACGACTGGATTAAGAAGAAGCGGTCCATGTACACAATGGAATATTAACCACGGAAAACAATGAAACACTGCTCTTTCAGGCACCATAGACGAGCTTGGAGATGATCACAGAACATGGGGTAAGTCGGAAAGCCAAAGACCTACATCCTATGATATCACTTATAGGCGTTATCTAATAACTGACACAAATGAACATATGTGCACAGAGAAAGACGCTCACAGACTTAGAAAACAACTACGCTTATCTAAAAGGAAAGGTGGGCGGAACGGATAAATTAAGATTAGCGTTACCATACGTATACAGATACGTGTTATACACATATATCAAAAAGACCGACCACGTAGCAAGGGAGGTGGACGGAACACTCTGTAATATTTCACATGGGAAGAGGATCTGTACATGAATAGACGTATATAATGTACAAATGAACCAGATTGTGTACACCTAGGACAAACAATAGTCTAATCATTACCCCGATTAAAATCGTTTCAAAAACCAACCAGAAGTAATGCGACATAAACTTATGGGCGTTTCTCCTGGCACATTCCATTCTAATTTACAACCTAGGAACACGACTTCCAGAAAGGCTCTGCTGCCCTAGCACCCAGATTTGGGAATGGAGAAATGCTGCCGCCTTGTGGCCGTCTCCCAAAACAGCAGCTTTAAACCCAGTGCTAACGGTCATTAAACAGTCACCAAACTTGCAGGCCTGTAAATAACACCTGCCCTCCAAAGAATCCTGGGGTCAAGCATCGACCAAAAATTCAAAAGAGGGCAACATTCCAAGAAAACCATTTCAAGAGGTATACTGTACCCCCACGTTTTTCTTTTCTTTTCTTTTTTTTTAAAAGAAAAGAAACAGGCGTGGAAAAATGATGGATTTTAGGAATTTTTAAAGACATGCAAACCCAAATTACAAAAACCTATCAGCTCACAGCACTCAGAATGGCCATTAGCAAAAATGCTGCAAACAATAAATGTGGAGAAATGCGTACCCTCGGTTCTAAGGGGGACGTGGTAAGAGCCACTGATGAAAACACAGTGGCGGTGCTTTGAAAAGGGAAACATCGAGCTACTAGTCAATCAGTCACACCCACTGCTGGGCCCATCACCCGAGAAAATGAGAATCAAAAGGCACAGGCTGGCAATCCTGCACCCCAGCAATACTTACCATAGCCGACGCTTGGAAGCAACGCAAATGTCCATCAACAGAGGAGTGCACCAAGAAGAAGTGGTCCATGCACACGATGGAATACTACTCCACTAGAAAATATGAATTCAAAAAACAAACATGAGTAAGGACACATAAGCTTTGGGGGGTCTATCAGGGCACACGGCAGCCTAATTGATATCTGAGGAACACCACTGGCAGGAAGGTCTGTCTCCCTAGGTACCAGAGTGGGCAACGTAGAAATGCTGCCGGCCTCTGGCCGATACCTGCAACAGCAGCTCGGAAATCTGTGCGAATGGTCACTTCATATGCACAGGTACTGCAGGGCTGCAAAGGAGACCTGCCCTCAAAATGTCCTGACGCAGGTAAAGGCCAAAATATTTCAAAATGTGGCACATATTTCAAGGAAACAATTTGAAGACGTAAGCTGTCATGACAGTTTGGAAAATAAAAGGACATGCCTCAAAGCTCAATTTCAAGGGATTATGAGACACATGCAAATCCAACCACAAAGAGCTATCAACTCCCACCAGCCAGAATAACCATCAGCCAAGAAACTACAAACGATCAATGCTGAAGAGGTTGTGGAGACATGCATACCCTCAGTTTCAAGTGGGACGTAACCTGGTAAGAGCCACTCATGGGAACAGAATGGAGGTGCCTGTAAAAGGTACACATTCAGCTACTCTATGATCCAGCAGGCCCACTCCGTGGCCTATAGCCTAAGAAGACAGAATTGGAAAGACACAGGCAGGAAATCTGCACTGCAGCAGTATTACAATAGCCAAGGCGTGGAAGCAACCAAAAGTCCATCAACAGATGAGTGGACAAAGAAGAACTGCTACGTGTAGAGATGGAATATTAGCTTGGGTAAAAAATGAATCAATGCCACTTGTAGCACCACAGGTGAGTCTAGAGGTGATCACGCAACTTGCAGTAAGCGAGAAAGCGAAAGACACCTAACGTATGATACCACTTGTAGGGGTTACCTAAAAAGTGAGACCAGTGAAGATATTTCCACAGAGACATCCAATCACAGATTCATTAAGCAAACTTATGGTTCACCAAATGGAAAGGTGTGAGGATTGGATACATCAGGACATTGGGGTTAACAGAGATATACAGACACATGTGAAATATAAAATCGCCACAGACCTACGGCATATCAAGAGGACACTACTCAACATTGCGTCATCAGCTACATGGGAGAAGGACCCGAAGAAGAATAGATATGTGTGTACGTGTAAAACAACCACATCTTGCACACCTAGAACAAGCAAAACACTGTAATCAAATTTGGCCTGATACAAAATAAATATTAAATTTAAAAAACGAACGGCAAGTAATGAGACATAAACCTAAGGGGCTTTTTCCTGGCGCCCTGCATTCTAATTTACAATTTACAACGCCACTTCCATTATGGCTCTGTTGCCCTAGTAACCAGATTTGGTAAGGAGAAGTGCTGCCGCCTTCTGGCCGTTTCCCACAACAGCGCTAATGGTCACTTAATATTCAAAATAATTGCAGGCCTGTAAATGACACCTGCCATCAAAAAAAAAAAAAGAATCCTGGGGTCGTAAATCGACCAGAAAATTCAAAAGACGTCAACATTTCAAGAAGACAATTTCAAGAGGCATGTTTTACGCCCATCCTGTCTTCTTTGTTTCCTTTAAAATAAAAGGGGATTTAAAAATGCTCAACATCAGCAGTTAATAAAGCCATGCAAATCCAATCTACAGAAATGTTCACCTCACAGCCGTCAGAATGATCTTCAGCAAAAAGTCTACAAAGAATAAATGCTGAAGGGGTTTCAGAAAACTGTGTACCCACTAGCTGCTGGGGGGATGTAAACTGGTAATAGCCAGCAGGGAGAACATAATGGAGGTGCGTTTAAGGGTAAACACCGAGCTACCATGTGATCTGGTAGGTCCTCTGATGCGCCTATCACCTGAGCAGAGCAGAATGGAAGAGACACAGGCTGGCAATCCTGCACGGCAGAAACATTTAATATAGCCAAGACTTGGAAGAAACCAAAATGTCCAGCAACAGGAAAATGCACAAAGAGGAAGGGGTCCATGTCAACAATGGAATATTAGCCACGGAAAACAATGAAACAGTGCCGTTTGCACCACCATATAAGGACCTAGAGATAACCACCCCACTTGAAGTAAGAAAGAAACTGAAAGACAGATATCCTATGACATCACTTATAGGTGTTACCTCAAAATTGATTCTCATGAACTTATTTCCAAGAGAAGGAAGAGCATGGATTAAGCAAACAAAATTACGTTTAGCCGAATGGAAAGGTGAAAGGAATGTATGAATTATGATATGGGGGTTAACAGACATGTACTAATACAGATGAAATATATAACCACAAAATACCTATGGAACGCCAAGAGGTCTACTCAACACTCTATAATAACCTACACGGGAAAGGAGCCAAAGAGGAATAGACGGGTACGTTGATATGATGAACCAGATTCTGTACACTTAGGAGAAACTGCATTTTCTTATCAAATTTGCTCTGACACGTAGTAAAAATTTAATTTAAAAAACAAGAAGTAGGAGATATAAGCTCTTGGGGGTTTGCCCTGGCACATTCCCCTCTCATCTGCAGGCTACTAACACGATTTCCAGGAAAGCTCTGTCGCCCAAGAACCCAGAGCTGCGAAGGTAGAAATGCTGCCGCCTTGTGGCCGTTTCCCGCAAGAGCGGCTTTAAGCCCGCAGCTAATGGTCACTTAATAGTCACAAGGACTCAGGGCCGTAAAGGACACCTGCCCTAAAATATTGTGCTGAGGTAGGGAACGGACAAAAAAATTCAAAACAGGGGCTTCCCTGGTGGCGCAGTGGTTGAGAGTCCGCCTGCCGACGCAGGGGACACGGGTTCGTGCCCCGGTCCGGGAAGATCCCACATGCCGCGGAGTGGCTGGGCCCGTGAGCCATGGCCGCTGAGCCTGCGCGTCCAGAGCCTGTGCTCCGCAACGGGAGAGGCCCAAACAGTGAGAGGCCCGCGTACCGCAAAAATAAATAGGTAAATAAATAAATAAATAAAAAGGAACGTGGATAAAAGCTCAACCTCAGGAATTATTAGACTCATGCAAACCTAATCTGCAAAAAGTTTGCAACTCACACCTGTCGACTGACGATCGGCAAAAATTCTACAAACAATCAATACTGAAGGGGCTTTAGAGAACTGTGTACCCTCTAGCTGCTGGTGAGATGTAAAGGGCTAACAGCCAATAAGAACAGAAAGGAGCTGCCTTTAGAAGTAAAAATTGAGGTACCGTTCAATCCAGCAGTCACACCACTGGGCCTCTCACCTGAGAAGACCAGAAGCGAGAAGACCCGGGCTGCAACAGCTGCACTGCGGCCTTACTCACAATAGCCAAGACGGTGAAGCTACCAAAATGTCCATCAACAGACGACTGGATTAAGAAGAAGCGGTCCATGTACACAATGGAATATTAACCACGGAAAACAATGAAACACTGCTCTTTCAGGCACCATAGACGAGCTTGGAGATGATCACAGAACATGGGGTAAGTCGGAAAGCCAAAGACCTACATCCTATGATATCACTTATAGGCGTTATCTAATAACTGACACAAATGAACATATGTGCACAGAGAAAGACGCTCACAGACTTAGAAAACAACTACGCTTATCTAAAAGGAAAGGTGGGCGGAACGGATAAATTAAGATTAGCGTTACCATACGTATACAGATACGTGTTATACACATATATCAAAAAGACCGACCACGTAGCAAGGGAGGTGGACGGAACACTCTGTAATATTTCACATGGGAAGAGGATCTGTACATGAATAGACGTATATAATGTACAAATGAACCAGATTGTGTACACCTAGGACAAACAATAGTCTAATCATTACCCCGATTAAAATCGTTTCAAAAACCAACCAGAAGTAATGCGACATAAACTTATGGGCGTTTCTCCTGGCACATTCCATTCTAATTTACAACCTAGGAACACGACTTCCAGAAAGGCTCTGCTGCCCTAGCACCCAGATTTGGGAATGGAGAAATGCTGCCGCCTTGTGGCCGTCTCCCAAAACAGCAGCTTTAAACCCAGTGCTAACGGTCATTAAACAGTCACCAAACTTGCAGGCCTGTAAATAACACCTGCCCTCCAAAGAATCCTGGGGTCAAGCATCGACCAAAAATTCAAAAGAGGGCAACATTCCAAGAAAACCATTTCAAGAGGTATACTGTACCCCCACGTTTTTCTTTTCTTTTCTTTTTTTTTAAAAGAAAAGAAACAGGCGTGGAAAAATGATGGATTTTAGGAATTTTTAAAGACATGCAAACCCAAATTACAAAAACCTATCAGCTCACAGCACTCAGAATGGCCATTAGCAAAAATGCTGCAAACAATAAATGTGGAGAAATGCGTACCCTCGGTTCTAAGGGGGACGTGGTAAGAGCCACTGATGAAAACACAGTGGCGGTGCTTTGAAAAGGGAAACATCGAGCTACTAGTCAATCAGTCACACCCACTGCTGGGCCCATCACCCGAGAAAATGAGAATCAAAAGGCACAGGCTGGCAATCCTGCACCCCAGCAATACTTACCATAGCCGACGCTTGGAAGCAACGCAAATGTCCATCAACAGAGGAGTGCACCAAGAAGAAGTGGTCCATGCACACGATGGAATACTACTCCACTAGAAAATATGAATTCAAAAAACAAACATGAGTAAGGACACATAAGCTTTGGGGGGTCTATCAGGGCACACGGCAGCCTAATTGATATCTGAGGAACACCACTGGCAGGAAGGTCTGTCTCCCTAGGTACCAGAGTGGGCAACGTAGAAATGCTGCCGGCCTCTGGCCGATACCTGCAACAGCAGCTCGGAAATCTGTGCGAATGGTCACTTCATATGCACAGGTACTGCAGGGCTGCAAAGGAGACCTGCCCTCAAAATGTCCTGACGCAGGTAAAGGCCAAAATATTTCAAAATGTGGCACATATTTCAAGGAAACAATTTGAAGACGTAAGCTGTCATGACAGTTTGGAAAATAAAAGGACATGCCTCAAAGCTCAATTTCAAGGGATTATGAGACACATGCAAATCCAACCACAAAGAGCTATCAACTCCCACCAGCCAGAATAACCATCAGCCAAGAAACTACAAACGATCAATGCTGAAGAGGTTGTGGAGACATGCATACCCTCAGTTTCAAGTGGGACGTAACCTGGTAAGAGCCACTCATGGGAACAGAATGGAGGTGCCTGTAAAAGGTACACATTCAGCTACTCTATGATCCAGCAGGCCCACTCCGTGGCCTATAGCCTAAGAAGACAGAATTGGAAAGACACAGGCAGGAAATCTGCACTGCAGCAGTATTACAATAGCCAAGGCGTGGAAGCAACCAAAAGTCCATCAACAGATGAGTGGACAAAGAAGAACTGCTACGTGTAGAGATGGAATATTAGCTTGGGTAAAAAATGAATCAATGCCACTTGTAGCACCACAGGTGAGTCTAGAGGTGATCACGCAACTTGCAGTAAGCGAGAAAGCGAAAGACACCTAACGTATGATACCACTTGTAGGGGTTACCTAAAAAGTGAGACCAGTGAAGATATTTCCACAGAGACATCCAATCACAGATTCATTAAGCAAACTTATGGTTCACCAAATGGAAAGGTGTGAGGATTGGATACATCAGGACATTGGGGTTAACAGAGATATACAGACACATGTGAAATATAAAATCGCCACAGACCTACGGCATATCAAGAGGACACTACTCAACATTGCGTCATCAGCTACATGGGAGAAGGACCCGAAGAAGAATAGATATGTGTGTACGTGTAAAACAACCACATCTTGCACACCTAGAACAAGCAAAACACTGTAATCAAATTTGGCCTGATACAAAATAAATATTAAATTTAAAAAACGAACGGCAAGTAATGAGACATAAACCTAAGGGGCTTTTTCCTGGCGCCCTGCATTCTAATTTACAATTTACAACGCCACTTCCATTATGGCTCTGTTGCCCTAGTAACCAGATTTGGTAAGGAGAAGTGCTGCCGCCTTCTGGCCGTTTCCCACAACAGCGCTAATGGTCACTTAATATTCAAAATAATTGCAGGCCTGTAAATGACACCTGCCATCAAAAAAAAAAAAAGAATCCTGGGGTCGTAAATCGACCAGAAAATTCAAAAGACGTCAACATTTCAAGAAGACAATTTCAAGAGGCATGTTTTACGCCCATCCTGTCTTCTTTGTTTCCTTTAAAATAAAAGGGGATTTAAAAATGCTCAACATCAGCAGTTAATAAAGCCATGCAAATCCAATCTACAGAAATGTTCACCTCACAGCCGTCAGAATGATCTTCAGCAAAAAGTCTACAAAGAATAAATGCTGAAGGGGTTTCAGAAAACTGTGTACCCACTAGCTGCTGGGGGGATGTAAACTGGTAACAGCCAGCAGGGAGAACATAATGGAGGTGCGTTTAAGGGTAAACACCGAGCTACCATGTGATCTGGTAGGTCCTCTGATGCGCCTATCACCTGAGCAGAGCAGAATGGAAGAGACACAGGCTGGCAATCCTGCACGGCAGAAACATTTAATATAGCCAAGACTTGGAAGAAACCAAAATGTCCAGCAACAGGAAAATGCACAAAGAGGAAGGGGTCCATGTCAACAATGGAATATTAGCCACGGAAAACAATGAAACAGTGCCGTTTGCACCACCATATAAGGACCTAGAGATAACCACCCCACTTGAAGTAAGAAAGAAACTGAAAGACAGATATCCTATGACATCACTTATAGGTGTTACCTCAAAATTGATTCTCATGAACTTATTTCCAAGAGAAGGAAGAGCATGGATTAAGCAAACAAAATTACGTTTAGCCGAATGGAAAGGTGAAAGGAATGTATGAATTATGATATGGGGGTTAACAGACATGTACTAATACAGATGAAATATATAACCACAAAATACCTATGGAACGCCAAGAGGTCTACTCAACACTCTATAATAACCTACACGGGAAAGGAGCCAAAGAGGAATAGACGGGTACGTTGATATGATGAACCAGATTCTGTACACTTAGGAGAAACTGCATTTTCTTATCAAATTTGCTCTGACACGTAGTAAAAATTTAATTTAAAAAACAAGAAGTAGGAGATATAAGCTCTTGGGGGTTTGCCCTGGCACATTCCCCTCTCATCTGCAGGCTACTAACACGATTTCCAGGAAAGCTCTGTCGCCCAAGAACCCAGAGCTGCGAAGGTAGAAATGCTGCCGCCTTGTGGCCGTTTCCCGCAAGAGCGGCTTTAAGCCCGCAGCTAATGGTCACTTAATAGTCACAAGGACTCAGGGCCGTAAAGGACACCTGCCCTAAAATATTGTGCTGAGGTAGGGAACGGACAAAAAAATTCAAAACAGGGGCTTCCCTGGTGGCGCAGTGGTTGAGAGTCCGCCTGCCGACGCAGGGGACACGGGTTCGTGCCCCGGTCCGGGAAGATCCCACATGCCGCGGAGTGGCTGGGCCCGTGAGCCATGGCCGCTGAGCCTGCGTGTCCAGAGCCTGTGCTCCGCAACGGGAGAGGCCCAAACAGTGAGAGGCCCGCGTACCGCAAAAATAAATAGGTAAATAAATAAATAAATAAAAAGGAACGTGGATAAAAGCTCAACCTCAGGAATTATTAGACTCATGCAAACCTAATCTGCAAAAAGTTTGCAACTCACACCTGTCGACTGATGATCGGCAAAAATTCTACAAACAATCAATACTGAAGGGGCTTTAGAGAACTGTGTACCCTCTAGCTGCTGGTGAGATGTAAAGGGCTAACAGCCAATAAGAACAGAAAGGAGCTGCCTTTAGAAGTAAAAATTGAGGTACCGTTCAATCCAGCAGTCACACCACTGGGCCTCTCACCTGAGAAGACCAGAAGCGAGAAGACCCGGGCTGCAACAGCTGCACTGCGGCCTTACTCACAATAGCCAAGACGGTGAAGCTACCAAAATGTCCATCAACAGACGACTGGATTAAGAAGAAGCGGTCCATGTACACAATGGAATATTAACCACGGAAAACAATGAAACACTGCTCTTTCAGGCACCATAGACGAGCTTGGAGATGATCACAGAACATGGGGTAAGTCGGAAAGCCAAAGACCTACATCCTATGATATCACTTATAGGCGTTATCTAATAACTGACACAAATGAACATATGTGCACAGAGAAAGACGCTCACAGACTTAGAAAACAACTACGCTTATCTAAAAGGAAAGGTGGGCGGAACGGATAAATTAAGATTAGCGTTACCATACGTATACAGATACGTGTTATACACATATATCAAAAAGACCGACCACGTAGCAAGGGAGGTGGACGGAACACTCTGTAATATTTCACATGGGAAGAGGATCTGTACATGAATAGACGTATATAATGTACAAATGAACCAGATTGTGTACACCTAGGACAAACAATAGTCTAATCATTACCCCGATTAAAATCGTTTCAAAAACCAACCAGAAGTAATGCGACATAAACTTATGGGCGTTTCTCCTGGCACATTCCATTCTAATTTACAACCTAGGAACACGACTTCCAGAAAGGCTCTGCTGCCCTAGCACCCAGATTTGGGAATGGAGAAATGCTGCCGCCTTGTGGCCGTCTCCCAAAACAGCAGCTTTAAACCCAGTGCTAACGGTCATTAAACAGTCACCAAACTTGCAGGCCTGTAAATAACACCTGCCCTCCAAAGAATCCTGGGGTCAAGCATCGACCAAAAATTCAAAAGAGGGCAACATTCCAAGAAAACCATTTCAAGAGGTATACTGTACCCCCACGTTTTTCTTTTCTTTTCTTTTTTTTTAAAAGAAAAGAAACAGGCGTGGAAAAATGATGGATTTTAGGAATTTTTAAAGACATGCAAACCCAAATTACAAAAACCTATCAGCTCACAGCACTCAGAATGGCCATTAGCAAAAATGCTGCAAACAATAAATGTGGAGAAATGCGTA
Source organism: Leucopleurus acutus (assembly GCF_964270905.1). Taxonomy (NCBI): domain Eukaryota; kingdom Metazoa; phylum Chordata; class Mammalia; order Artiodactyla; family Delphinidae; genus Leucopleurus; species Leucopleurus acutus. Next base: position 30,422 of record NW_028138940.1, read on the forward strand.
CCCTCGGTTCTAAGGGGGACGTGGTAAGAGCCACTGATGAAAACACAGTGGCGGTGCTTTGAAAAGGGAAACATCGAGCTACTAGTCAATCAGTCACACCCACTGCTGGGCCCATCACCCGAGAAAATGAGAATCAAAAGGCACAGGCTGGCAATCCTGCACCCCAGCAATACTTACCATAGCCGACGCTTGGAAGCAACGCAAATGTCCATCAACAGAGGAGTGCACCAAGAAGAAGTGGTCCATGCACACGATGGAATACTACTCCACTAGAAAATATGAATTCAAAAAACAAACATGAGTAAGGACACATAAGCTTTGGGGGGTCTATCAGGGCACACGGCAGCCTAATTGATATCTGAGGAACACCACTGGCAGGAAGGTCTGTCTCCCTAGGTACCAGAGTGGGCAACGTAGAAATGCTGCCGGCCTCTGGCCGATACCTGCAACAGCAGCTCGGAAATCTGTGCGAATGGTCACTTCATATGCACAGGTACTGCAGGGCTGCAAAGGAGACCTGCCCTCAAAATGTCCTGACGCAGGTAAAGGCCAAAATATTTCAAAATGTGGCACATATTTCAAGGAAACAATTTGAAGACGTAAGCTGTCATGACAGTTTGGAAAATAAAAGGACATGCCTCAAAGCTCAATTTCAAGGGATTATGAGACACATGCAAATCCAACCACAAAGAGCTATCAACTCCCACCAGCCAGAATAACCATCAGCCAAGAAACTACAAACGATCAATGCTGAAGAGGTTGTGGAGACATGCATACCCTCAGTTTCAAGTGGGACGTAACCTGGTAAGAGCCACTCATGGGAACAGAATGGAGGTGCCTGTAAAAGGTACACATTCAGCTACTCTATGATCCAGCAGGCCCACTCCGTGGCCTATAGCCTAAGAAGACAGAATTGGAAAGACACAGGCAGGAAATCTGCACTGCAGCAGTATTACAATAGCCAAGGCGTGGAAGCAACCAAAAGTCCATCAACAGATGAGTGGACAAAGAAGAACTGCTACGTGTAGAGATGGAATATTAGCTTGGGTAAAAAATGAATCAATGCCACTTGTAGCACCACAGGTGAGTCTAGAGGTGATCACGCAACTTGCAGTAAGCGAGAAAGCGAAAGACACCTAACGTATGATACCACTTGTAGGGGTTACCTAAAAAGTGAGACCAGTGAAGATATTTCCACAGAGACATCCAATCACAGATTCATTAAGCAAACTTATGGTTCACCAAATGGAAAGGTGTGAGGATTGGATACATCAGGACATTGGGGTTAACAGAGATATACAGACACATGTGAAATATAAAATCGCCACAGACCTACGGCATATCAAGAGGACACTACTCAACATTGCGTCATCAGCTACATGGGAGAAGGACCCGAAGAAGAATAGATATGTGTGTACGTGTAAAACAACCACATCTTGCACACCTAGAACAAGCAAAACACTGTAATCAAATTTGGCCTGATACAAAATAAATATTAAATTTAAAAAACGAACGGCAAGTAATGAGACATAAACCTAAGGGGCTTTTTCCTGGCGCCCTGCATTCTAATTTACAATTTACAACGCCACTTCCATTATGGCTCTGTTGCCCTAGTAACCAGATTTGGTAAGGAGAAGTGCTGCCGCCTTCTGGCCGTTTCCCACAACAGCGCTAATGGTCACTTAATATTCAAAATAATTGCAGGCCTGTAAATGACACCTGCCATCAAAAAAAAAAAAAGAATCCTGGGGTCGTAAATCGACCAGAAAATTCAAAAGACGTCAACATTTCAAGAAGACAATTTCAAGAGGCATGTTTTACGCCCATCCTGTCTTCTTTGTTTCCTTTAAAATAAAAGGGGATTTAAAAATGCTCAACATCAGCAGTTAATAAAGCCATGCAAATCCAATCTACAGAAATGTTCACCTCACAGCCGTCAGAATGATCTTCAGCAAAAAGTCTACAAAGAATAAATGCTGAAGGGGTTTCAGAAAACTGTGTACCCACTAGCTGCTGGGGGGATGTAAACTGGTAATAGCCAGCAGGGAGAACATAATGGAGGTGCGTTTAAGGGTAAACACCGAGCTACCATGTGATCTGGTAGGTCCTCTGATGCGCCTATCACCTGAGCAGAGCAGAATGGAAGAGACACAGGCTGGCAATCCTGCACGGCAGAAACATTTAATATAGCCAAGACTTGGAAGAAACCAAAATGTCCAGCAACAGGAAAATGCACAAAGAGGAAGGGGTCCATGTCAACAATGGAATATTAGCCACGGAAAACAATGAAACAGTGCCGTTTGCACCACCATATAAGGACCTAGAGATAACCACCCCACTTGAAGTAAGAAAGAAACTGAAAGACAGATATCCTATGACATCACTTATAGGTGTTACCTCAAAATTGATTCTCATGAACTTATTTCCAAGAGAAGGAAGAGCATGGATTAAGCAAACAAAATTACGTTTAGCCGAATGGAAAGGTGAAAGGAATGTATGAATTATGATATGGGGGTTAACAGACATGTACTAATACAGATGAAATATATAACCACAAAATACCTATGGAACGCCAAGAGGTCTACTCAACACTCTATAATAACCTACACGGGAAAGGAGCCAAAGAGGAATAGACGGGTACGTTGATATGATGAACCAGATTCTGTACACTTAGGAGAAACTGCATTTTCTTATCAAATTTGCTCTGACACGTAGTAAAAATTTAATTTAAAAAACAAGAAGTAGGAGATATAAGCTCTTGGGGGTTTGCCCTGGCACATTCCCCTCTCATCTGCAGGCTACTAACACGATTTCCAGGAAAGCTCTGTCGCCCAAGAACCCAGAGCTGCGAAGGTAGAAATGCTGCCGCCTTGTGGCCGTTTCCCGCAAGAGCGGCTTTAAGCCCGCAGCTAATGGTCACTTAATAGTCACAAGGACTCAGGGCCGTAAAGGACACCTGCCCTAAAATATTGTGCTGAGGTAGGGAACGGACAAAAAAATTCAAAACAGGGGCTTCCCTGGTGGCGCAGTGGTTGAGAGTCCGCCTGCCGACGCAGGGGACACGGGTTCGTGCCCCGGTCCGGGAAGATCCCACATGCCGCGGAGTGGCTGGGCCCGTGAGCCATGGCCGCTGAGCCTGCGCGTCCAGAGCCTGTGCTCCGCAACGGGAGAGGCCCAAACAGTGAGAGGCCCGCGTACCGCAAAAATAAATAGGTAAATAAATAAATAAATAAAAAGGAACGTGGATAAAAGCTCAACCTCAGGAATTATTAGACTCATGCAAACCTAATCTGCAAAAAGTTTGCAACTCACACCTGTCGACTGACGATCGGCAAAAATTCTACAAACAATCAATACTGAAGGGGCTTTAGAGAACTGTGTACCCTCTAGCTGCTGGTGAGATGTAAAGGGCTAACAGCCAATAAGAACAGAAAGGAGCTGCCTTTAGAAGTAAAAATTGAGGTACCGTTCAATCCAGCAGTCACACCACTGGGCCTCTCACCTGAGAAGACCAGAAGCGAGAAGACCCGGGCTGCAACAGCTGCACTGCGGCCTTACTCACAATAGCCAAGACGGTGAAGCTACCAAAATGTCCATCAACAGACGACTGGATTAAGAAGAAGCGGTCCATGTACACAATGGAATATTAACCACGGAAAACAATGAAACACTGCTCTTTCAGGCACCATAGACGAGCTTGGAGATGATCACAGAACATGGGGTAAGTCGGAAAGCCAAAGACCTACATCCTATGATATCACTTATAGGCGTTATCTAATAACTGACACAAATGAACATATGTGCACAGAGAAAGACGCTCACAGACTTAGAAAACAACTACGCTTATCTAAAAGGAAAGGTGGGCGGAACGGATAAATTAAGATTAGCGTTACCATATGTATACAGATACGTGTTATACACATATATCAAAAAGACCGACCACGTAGCAAGGGAGGTGGACGGAACACTCTGTAATATTTCACATGGGAAGAGGATCTGTACATGAATAGACGTATATAATGTACAAATGAACCAGATTGTGTACACCTAGGACAAACAATAGTCTAATCATTACCCCGATTAAAATCGTTTCAAAAACCAACCAGAAGTAATGCGACATAAACTTATGGGCGTTTCTCCTGGCACATTCCATTCTAATTTACAACCTAGGAACACGACTTCCAGAAAGGCTCTGCTGCCCTAGCACCCAGATTTGGGAATGGAGAAATGCTGCCGCCTTGTGGCCGTCTCCCAAAACAGCAGCTTTAAACCCAGTGCTAACGGTCATTAAACAGTCACCAAACTTGCAGGCCTGTAAATAACACCTGCCCTCCAAAGAATCCTGGGGTCAAGCATCGACCAAAAATTCAAAAGAGGGCAACATTCCAAGAAAACCATTTCAAGAGGTATACTGTACCCCCACGTTTTTCTTTTCTTTTCTTTTTTTTTAAAAGAAAAGAAACAGGCGTGGAAAAATGATGGATTTTAGGAATTTTTAAAGACATGCAAACCCAAATTACAAAAACCTATCAGCTCACAGCACTCAGAATGGCCATTAGCAAAAATGCTGCAAACAATAAATGTGGAGAAATGCGTACCCTCGGTTCTAAGGGGGACGTGGTAAGAGCCACTGATGAAAACACAGTGGCGGTGCTTTGAAAAGGGAAACATCGAGCTACTAGTCAATCAGTCACACCCACTGCTGGGCCCATCACCCGAGAAAATGAGAATCAAAAGGCACAGGCTGGCAATCCTGCACCCCAGCAATACTTACCATAGCCGACGCTTGGAAGCAACGCAAATGTCCATCAACAGAGGAGTGCACCAAGAAGAAGTGGTCCATGCACACGATGGAATACTACTCCACTAGAAAATATGAATTCAAAAAACAAACATGAGTAAGGACACATAAGCTTTGGGGGGTCTATCAGGGCACACGGCAGCCTAATTGATATCTGAGGAACACCACTGGCAGGAAGGTCTGTCTCCCTAGGTACCAGAGTGGGCAACGTAGAAATGCTGCCGGCCTCTGGCCGATACCTGCAACAGCAGCTCGGAAATCTGTGCGAATGGTCACTTCATATGCACAGGTACTGCAGGGCTGCAAAGGAGACCTGCCCTCAAAATGTCCTGACGCAGGTAAAGGCCAAAATATTTCAAAATGTGGCACATATTTCAAGGAAACAATTTGAAGACGTAAGCTGTCATGACAGTTTGGAAAATAAAAGGACATGCCTCAAAGCTCAATTTCAAGGGATTATGAGACACATGCAAATCCAACCACAAAGAGCTATCAACTCCCACCAGCCAGAATAACCATCAGCCAAGAAACTACAAACGATCAATGCTGAAGAGGTTGTGGAGACATGCATACCCTCAGTTTCAAGTGGGACGTAACCTGGTAAGAGCCACTCATGGGAACAGAATGGAGGTGCCTGTAAAAGGTACACATTCAGCTACTCTATGATCCAGCAGGCCCACTCCGTGGCCTATAGCCTAAGAAGACAGAATTGGAAAGACACAGGCAGGAAATCTGCACTGCAGCAGTATTACAATAGCCAAGGCGTGGAAGCAACCAAAAGTCCATCAACAGATGAGTGGACAAAGAAGAACTGCTACGTGTAGAGATGGAATATTAGCTTGGGTAAAAAATGAATCAATGCCACTTGTAGCACCACAGGTGAGTCTAGAGGTGATCACGCAACTTGCAGTAAGCGAGAAAGCGAAAGACACCTAACGTATGATACCACTTGTAGGGGTTACCTAAAAAGTGAGACCAGTGAAGATATTTCCACAGAGACATCCAATCACAGATTCATTAAGCAAACTTATGGTTCACCAAATGGAAAGGTGTGAGGATTGGATACATCAGGACATTGGGGTTAACAGAGATATACAGACACATGTGAAATATAAAATCGCCACAGACCTACGGCATATCAAGAGGACACTACTCAACATTGCGTCATCAGCTACATGGGAGAAGGACCCGAAGAAGAATAGATATGTGTGTACGTGTAAAACAACCACATCTTGCACACCTAGAACAAGCAAAACACTGTAATCAAATTTGGCCTGATACAAAATAAATATTAAATTTAAAAAACGAACGGCAAGTAATGAGACATAAACCTAAGGGGCTTTTTCCTGGCGCCCTGCATTCTAATTTACAATTTACAACGCCACTTCCATTATGGCTCTGTTGCCCTAGTAACCAGATTTGGTAAGGAGAAGTGCTGCCGCCTTCTGGCCGTTTCCCACAACAGCGCTAATGGTCACTTAATATTCAAAATAATTGCAGGCCTGTAAATGACACCTGCCATCAAAAAAAAAAAAAGAATCCTGGGGTCGTAAATCGACCAGAAAATTCAAAAGACGTCAACATTTCAAGAAGACAATTTCAAGAGGCATGTTTTACGCCCATCCTGTCTTCTTTGTTTCCTTTAAAATAAAAGGGGATTTAAAAATGCTCAACATCAGCAGTTAATAAAGCCATGCAAATCCAATCTACAGAAATGTTCACCTCACAGCCGTCAGAATGATCTTCAGCAAAAAGTCTACAAAGAATAAATGCTGAAGGGGTTTCAGAAAACTGTGTACCCACTAGCTGCTGGGGGGATGTAAACTGGTAACAGCCAGCAGGGAGAACATAATGGAGGTGCGTTTAAGGGTAAACACCGAGCTACCATGTGATCTGGTAGGTCCTCTGATGCGCCTATCACCTGAGCAGAGCAGAATGGAAGAGACACAGGCTGGCAATCCTGCACGGCAGAAACATTTAATATAGCCAAGACTTGGAAGAAACCAAAATGTCCAGCAACAGGAAAATGCACAAAGAGGAAGGGGTCCATGTCAACAATGGAATATTAGCCACGGAAAACAATGAAACAGTGCCGTTTGCACCACCATATAAGGACCTAGAGATAACCACCCCACTTGAAGTAAGAAAGAAACTGAAAGACAGATATCCTATGACATCACTTATAGGTGTTACCTCAAAATTGATTCTCATGAACTTATTTCCAAGAGAAGGAAGAGCATGGATTAAGCAAACAAAATTACGTTTAGCCGAATGGAAAGGTGAAAGGAATGTATGAATTATGATATGGGGGTTAACAGACATGTACTAATACAGATGAAATATATAACCACAAAATACCTATGGAACGCCAAGAGGTCTACTCAACACTCTATAATAACCTACACGGGAAAGGAGCCAAAGAGGAATAGACGGGTACGTTGATATGATGAACCAGATTCTGTACACTTAGGAGAAACTGCATTTTCTTATCAAATTTGCTCTGACACGTAGTAAAAATTTAATTTAAAAAACAAGAAGTAGGAGATATAAGCTCTTGGGGGTTTGCCCTGGCACATTCCCCTCTCATCTGCAGGCTACTAACACGATTTCCAGGAAAGCTCTGTCGCCCAAGAACCCAGAGCTGCGAAGGTAGAAATGCTGCCGCCTTGTGGCCGTTTCCCGCAAGAGCGGCTTTAAGCCCGCAGCTAATGGTCACTTAATAGTCACAAGGACTCAGGGCCGTAAAGGACACCTGCCCTAAAATATTGTGCTGAGGTAGGGAACGGACAAAAAAATTCAAAACAGGGGCTTCCCTGGTGGCGCAGTGGTTGAGAGTCCGCCTGCCGACGCAGGGGACACGGGTTCGTGCCCCGGTCCGGGAAGATCCCACATGCCGCGGAGTGGCTGGGCCCGTGAGCCATGGCCGCTGAGCCTGCGTGTCCAGAGCCTGTGCTCCGCAACGGGAGAGGCCCAAACAGTGAGAGGCCCGCGTACCGCAAAAATAAATAGGTAAATAAATAAATAAATAAAAAGGAACGTGGATAAAAGCTCAACCTCAGGAATTATTAGACTCATGCAAACCTAATCTGCAAAAAGTTTGCAACTCACACCTGTCGACTGACGATCGGCAAAAATTCTACAAACAATCAATACTGAAGGGGCTTTAGAGAACTGTGTACCCTCTAGCTGCTGGTGAGATGTAAAGGGCTAACAGCCAATAAGAACAGAAAGGAGCTGCCTTTAGAAGTAAAAATTGAGGTACCGTTCAATCCAGCAGTCACACCACTGGGCCTCTCACCTGAGAAGACCAGAAGCGAGAAGACCCGGGCTGCAACAGCTGCACTGCGGCCTTACTCACAATAGCCAAGACGGTGAAGCTACCAAAATGTCCATCAACAGACGACTGGATTAAGAAGAAGCGGTCCATGTACACAATGGAATATTAACCACGGAAAACAATGAAACACTGCTCTTTCAGGCACCATAGACGAGCTTGGAGATGATCACAGAACATGGGGTAAGTCGGAAAGCCAAAGACCTACATCCTATGATATCACTTATAGGCGTTATCTAATAACTGACACAAATGAACATATGTGCACAGAGAAAGACGCTCACAGACTTAGAAAACAACTACGCTTATCTAAAAGGAAAGGTGGGCGGAACGGATAAATTAAGATTAGCGTTACCATACGTATACAGATACGTGTTATACACATATATCAAAAAGACCGACCACGTAGCAAGGGAGGTGGACGGAACACTCTGTAATATTTCACATGGGAAGAGGATCTGTACATGAATAGACGTATATAATGTACAAATGAACCAGATTGTGTACACCTAGGACAAACAATAGTCTAATCATTACCCCGATTAAAATCGTTTCAAAAACCAACCAGAAGTAATGCGACATAAACTTATGGGCGTTTCTCCTGGCACATTCCATTCTAATTTACAACCTAGGAACACGACTTCCAGAAAGGCTCTGCTGCCCTAGCACCCAGATTTGGGAATGGAGAAATGCTGCCGCCTTGTGGCCGTCTCCCAAAACAGCAGCTTTAAACCCAGTGCTAACGGTCATTAAACAGTCACCAAACTTGCAGGCCTGTAAATAACACCTGCCCTCCAAAGAATCCTGGGGTCAAGCATCGACCAAAAATTCAAAAGAGGGCAACATTCCAAGAAAACCATTTCAAGAGGTATACTGTACCCCCACGTTTTTCTTTTCTTTTCTTTTTTTTTAAAAGAAAAGAAACAGGCGTGGAAAAATGATGGATTTTAGGAATTTTTAAAGACATGCAAACCCAAATTACAAAAACCTATCAGCTCACAGCACTCAGAATGGCCATTAGCAAAAATGCTGCAAACAATAAATGTGGAGAAATGCGTACCCTCGGTTCTAAGGGGGACGTGGTAAGAGCCACTGATGAAAACACAGTGGCGGTGCTTTGAAAAGGGAAACATCGAGCTACTAGTCAATCAGTCACACCCACTGCTGGGCCCATCACCCGAGAAAATGAGAATCAAAAGGCACAGGCTGGCAATCCTGCACCCCAGCAATACTTACCATAGCCGACGCTTGGAAGCAACGCAAATGTCCATCAACAGAGGAGTGCACCAAGAAGAAGTGGTCCATGCACACGATGGAATACTACTCCACTAGAAAATATGAATTCAAAAAACAAACATGAGTAAGGACACATAAGCTTTGGGGGGTCTATCAGGGCACACGGCAGCCTAATTGATATCTGAGGAACACCACTGGCAGGAAGGTCTGTCTCCCTAGGTACCAGAGTGGGCAACGTAGAAATGCTGCCGGCCTCTGGCCGATACCTGCAACAGCAGCTCGGAAATCTGTGCGAATGGTCACTTCATATGCACAGGTACTGCAGGGCTGCAAAGGAGACCTGCCCTCAAAATGTCCTGACGCAGGTAAAGGCCAAAATATTTCAAAATGTGGCACATATTTCAAGGAAACAATTTGAAGACGTAAGCTGTCATGACAGTTTGGAAAATAAAAGGACATGCCTCAAAGCTCAATTTCAAGGGATTATGAGACACATGCAAATCCAACCACAAAGAGCTATCAACTCCCACCAGCCAGAATAACCATCAGCCAAGAAACTACAAACGATCAATGCTGAAGAGGTTGTGGAGACATGCATACCCTCAGTTTCAAGTGGGACGTAACCTGGTAAGAGCCACTCATGGGAACAGAATGGAGGTGCCTGTAAAAGGTACACATTCAGCTACTCTATGATCCAGCAGGCCCACTCCGTGGCCTATAGCCTAAGAAGACAGAATTGGAAAGACACAGGCAGGAAATCTGCACTGCAGCAGTATTACAATAGCCAAGGCGTGGAAGCAACCAAAAGTCCATCAACAGATGAGTGGACAAAGAAGAACTGCTACGTGTAGAGATGGAATATTAGCTTGGGTAAAAAATGAATCAATGCCACTTGTAGCACCACAGGTGAGTCTAGAGGTGATCACGCAACTTGCAGTAAGCGAGAAAGCGAAAGACACCTAACGTATGATACCACTTGTAGGGGTTACCTAAAAAGTGAGACCAGTGAAGATATTTCCACAGAGACATCCAATCACAGATTCATTAAGCAAACTTATGGTTCACCAAATGGAAAGGTGTGAGGATTGGATACATCAGGACATTGGGGTTAACAGAGATATACAGACACATGTGAAATATAAAATCGCCACAGACCTACGGCATATCAAGAGGACACTACTCAACATTGCGTCATCAGCTACATGGGAGAAGGACCCGAAGAAGAATAGATATGTGTGTACGTGTAAAACAACCACATCTTGCACACCTAGAACAAGCAAAACACTGTAATCAAATTTGGCCTGATACAAAATAAATATTAAATTTAAAAAACGAACGGCAAGTAATGAGACATAAACCTAAGGGGCTTTTTCCTGGCGCCCTGCATTCTAATTTACAATTTACAACGCCACTTCCATTATGGCTCTGTTGCCCTAGTAACCAGATTTGGTAAGGAGAAGTGCTGCCGCCTTCTGGCCGTTTCCCACAACAGCGCTAATGGTCACTTAATATTCAAAATAATTGCAGGCCTGTAAATGACACCTGCCATCAAAAAAAAAAAAGAATCCTGGGGTCGTAAATCGACCAGAAAATTCAAAAGACGTCAACATTTCAAGAAGACAATTTCAAGAGGCATGTTTTACGCCCATCCTGTCTTCTTTGTTTCCTTTAAAATAAAAGGGGATTTAAAAATGCTCAACATCAGCAGTTAATAAAGCCATGCAAATCCAATCTACAGAAATGTTCACCTCACAGCCGTCAGAATGATCTTCAGCAAAAAGTCTACAAAGAATAAATGCTGAAGGGGTTTCAGAAAACTGTGTACCCACTAGCTGCTGGGGGGATGTAAACTGGTAACAGCCAGCAGGGAGAACATAATGGAGGTGCGTTTAAGGGTAAACACCGAGCTACCATGTGATCTGGTAGGTCCTCTGATGCGCCTATCACCTGAGCAGAGCAGAATGGAAGAGACACAGGCTGGCAATCCTGCACGGCAGAAACATTTAATATAGCCAAGACTTGGAAGAAACCAAAATGTCCAGCAACAGGAAAATGCACAAAGAGGAAGGGGTCCATGTCAACAATGGAATATTAGCCACGGAAAACAATGAAACAGTGCCGTTTGCACCACCATATAAGGACCTAGAGATAACCACCCCACTTGAAGTAAGAAAGAAACTGAAAGACAGATATCCTATGACATCACTTATAGGTGTTACCTCAAAATTGATTCTCATGAACTTATTTCCAAGAGAAGGAAGAGCATGGATTAAGCAAACAAAATTACGTTTAGCCGAATGGAAAGGTGAAAGGAATGTATGAATTATGATATGGGGGTTAACAGACATGTACTAATACAGATGAAATATATAACCACAAAATACCTATGGAACGCCAAGAGGTCTACTCAACACTCTATAATAACCTACACGGGAAAGGAGCCAAAGAGGAATAGACGGGTACGTTGATATGATGAACCAGATTCTGTACACTTAGGAGAAACTGCATTTTCTTATCAAATTTGCTCTGACACGTAGTAAAAATTTAATTTAAAAAACAAGAAGTAGGAGATATAAGCTCTTGGGGGTTTGCCCTGGCACATTCCCCTCTCATCTGCAGGCTACTAACACGATTTCCAGGAAAGCTCTGTCGCCCAAGAACCCAGAGCTGCGAAGGTAGAAATGCTGCCGCCTTGTGGCCGTTTCCCGCAAGAGCGGCTTTAAGCCCGCAGCTAATGGTCACTTAATAGTCACAAGGACTCAGGGCCGTAAAGGACACCTGCCCTAAAATATTGTGCTGAGGTAGGGAACGGACAAAAAAATTCAAAACAGGGGCTTCCCTGGTGGCGCAGTGGTTGAGAGTCCGCCTGCCGACGCAGGGGACACGGGTTCGTGCCCCGGTCCGGGAAGATCCCACATGCCGCGGAGTGGCTGGGCCCGTGAGCCATGGCCGCTGAGCCTGCGCGTCCAGAGCCTGTGCTCCGCAACGGGAGAGGCCCAAACAGTGAGAGGCCCGCGTACCGCAAAAATAAATAGGTAAATAAATAAATAAATAAAAAGGAACGTGGATAAAAGCTCAACCTCAGGAATTATTAGACTCATGCAAACCTAATCTGCAAAAAGTTTGCAACTCACACCTGTCGACTGACGATCGGCAAAAATTCTACAAACAATCAATACTGAAGGGGCTTTAGAGAACTGTGTACCCTCTAGCTGCTGGTGAGATGTAAAGGGCTAACAGCCAATAAGAACAGAAAGGAGCTGCCTTTAGAAGTAAAAATTGAGGTACCGTTCAATCCAGCAGTCACACCACTGGGCCTCTCACCTGAGAAGACCAGAAGCGAGAAGACCCGGGCTGCAACAGCTGCACTGCGGCCTTACTCACAATAGCCAAGACGGTGAAGCTACCAAAATGTCCATCAACAGACGACTGGATTAAGAAGAAGCGGTCCATGTACACAATGGAATATTAACCACGGAAAACAATGAAACACTGCTCTTTCAGGCACCATAGACGAGCTTGGAGATGATCACAGAACATGGGGTAAGTCGGAAAGCCAAAGACCTACATCCTATGATATCACTTATAGGCGTTATCTAATAACTGACACAAATGAACATATGTGCACAGAGAAAGACGCTCACAGACTTAGAAAACAACTACGCTTATCTAAAAGGAAAGGTGGGCGGAACGGATAAATTAAGATTAGCGTTACCATACGTATACAGATACGTGTTATACACATATATCAAAAAGACCGACCACGTAGCAAGGGAGGTGGACGGAACACTCTGTAATATTTCACATGGGAAGAGGATCTGTACATGAATAGACGTATATAATGTACAAATGAACCAGATTGTGTACACCTAGGACAAACAATAGTCTAATCATTACCCCGATTAAAATCGTTTCAAAAACCAACCAGAAGTAATGCGACATAAACTTATGGGCGTTTCTCCTGGCACATTCCATTCTAATTTACAACCTAGGAACACGACTTCCAGAAAGGCTCTGCTGCCCTAGCACCCAGATTTGGGAATGGAGAAATGCTGCCGCCTTGTGGCCGTCTCCCAAAACAGCAGCTTTAAACCCAGTGCTAACGGTCATTAAACAGTCACCAAACTTGCAGGCCTGTAAATAACACCTGCCCTCCAAAGAATCCTGGGGTCAAGCATCGACCAAAAATTCAAAAGAGGGCAACATTCCAAGAAAACCATTTCAAGAGGTATACTGTACCCCCACGTTTTTCTTTTCTTTTCTTTTTTTTTAAAAGAAAAGAAACAGGCGTGGAAAAATGATGGATTTTAGGAATTTTTAAAGACATGCAAACCCAAATTACAAAAACCTATCAGCTCACAGCACTCAGAATGGCCATTAGCAAAAATGCTGCAAACAATAAATGTGGAGAAATGCGTACCCTCGGTTCTAAGGGGGACGTGGTAAGAGCCACTGATGAAAACACAGTGGCGGTGCTTTGAAAAGGGAAACATCGAGCTACTAGTCAATCAGTCACACCCACTGCTGGGCCCATCACCCGAGAAAATGAGAATCAAAAGGCACAGGCTGGCAATCCTGCACCCCAGCAATACTTACCATAGCCGACGCTTGGAAGCAACGCAAATGTCCATCAACAGAGGAGTGCACCAAGAAGAAGTGGTCCATGCACACGATGGAATACTACTCCACTAGAAAATATGAATTCAAAAAACAAACATGAGTAAGGACACATAAGCTTTGGGGGGTCTATCAGGGCACACGGCAGCCTAATTGATATCTGAGGAACACCACTGGCAGGAAGGTCTGTCTCCCTAGGTACCAGAGTGGGCAACGTAGAAATGCTGCCGGCCTCTGGCCGATACCTGCAACAGCAGCTCGGAAATCTGTGCGAATGGTCACTTCATATGCACAGGTACTGCAGGGCTGCAAAGGAGACCTGCCCTCAAAATGTCCTGACGCAGGTAAAGGCCAAAATATTTCAAAATGTGGCACATATTTCAAGGAAACAATTTGAAGACGTAAGCTGTCATGACAGTTTGGAAAATAAAAGGACATGCCTCAAAGCTCAATTTCAAGGGATTATGAGACACATGCAAATCCAACCACAAAGAGCTATCAACTCCCACCAGCCAGAATAACCATCAGCCAAGAAACTACAAACGATCAATGCTGAAGAGGTTGTGGAGACATGCATACCCTCAGTTTCAAGTGGGACGTAACCTGGTAAGAGCCACTCATGGGAACAGAATGGAGGTGCCTGTAAAAGGTACACATTCAGCTACTCTATGATCCAGCAGGCCCACTCCGTGGCCTATAGCCTAAGAAGACAGAATTGGAAAGACACAGGCAGGAAATCTGCACTGCAGCAGTATTACAATAGCCAAGGCGTGGAAGCAACCAAAAGTCCATCAACAGATGAGTGGACAAAGAAGAACTGCTACGTGTAGAGATGGAATATTAGCTTGGGTAAAAAATGAATCAATGCCACTTGTAGCACCACAGGTGAGTCTAGAGGTGATCACGCAACTTGCAGTAAGCGAGAAAGCGAAAGACACCTAACGTATGATACCACTTGTAGGGGTTACCTAAAAAGTGAGACCAGTGAAGATATTTCCACAGAGACATCCAATCACAGATTCATTAAGCAAACTTATGGTTCACCAAATGGAAAGGTGTGAGGATTGGATACATCAGGACATTGGGGTTAACAGAGATATACAGACACATGTGAAATATAAAATCGCCACAGACCTACGGCATATCAAGAGGACACTACTCAACATTGCGTCATCAGCTACATGGGAGAAGGACCCGAAGAAGAATAGATATGTGTGTACGTGTAAAACAACCACATCTTGCACACCTAGAACAAGCAAAACACTGTAATCAAATTTGGCCTGATACAAAATAAAAATTAAATTTAAAAAACGAACGGCAAGTAATGAGACATAAACCTAAGGGGCTTTTTCCTGGCGCCCTGCATTCTAATTTACAATTTACAACGCCACTTCCATTATGGCTCTGTTGCCCTAGTAACCAGATTTGGTAAGGAGAAGTGCTGCCGCCTTCTGGCCGTTTCCCACAACAGCGCTAATGGTCACTTAATATTCAAAATAATTGCAGGCCTGTAAATGACACCTGCCATCAAAAAAAAAAAGAATCCTGGGGTCGTAAATCGACCAGAAAATTCAAAAGACGTCAACATTTCAAGAAGACAATTTCAAGAGGCATGTTTTACGCCCATTCTGTCTTCTTTGTTTCCTTTAAAATAAAAGGGGATTTAAAAATGCTCAACATCAGCAGTTAATAAAGCCATGCAAATCCAATCTACAGAAATGTTCACCTCACAGCCGTCAGAATGATCTTCAGCAAAAAGTCTACAAAGAATAAATGCTGAAGGGGTTTCAGAAAACTGTGTACCCACTAGCTGCTGGGGGGATGTAAACTGGTAACAGCCAGCAGGGAGAACATAATGGAGGTGCGTTTAAGGGTAAACACCGAGCTACCATGTGATCTGGTAGGTCCTCTGATGCGCCTATCACCTGAGCAGAGCAGAATGGAAGAGACACAGGCTGGCAATCCTGCACGGCAGAAACATTTAATATAGCCAAGACTTGGAAGAAACCAAAATGTCCAGCAACAGGAAAATGCACAAAGAGGAAGGGGTCCATGTCAACAATGGAATATTAGCCACGGAAAACAATGAAACAGTGCCGTTTGCACCACCATATAAGGACCTAGAGATAACCACCCCACTTGAAGTAAGAAAGAAACTGAAAGACAGATATCCTATGACATCACTTATAGGTGTTACCTCAAAATTGATTCTCATGAACTTATTTCCAAGAGAAGGAAGAGCATGGATTAAGCAAACAAAGTTACGTTTAGCCGAATGGAAAGGTGAAAGGAATGTATGAATTATGATATGGGGGTTAACAGACATGTACTAATACAGATGAAATATATAACCACAAAATACCTATGGAACGCCAAGAGGTCTACTCAACACTCTATAATAACCTACACGGGAAAGGAGCCAAAGAGGAATAGACGGATACGTTGATATGATGAACCAGATTCTGTACACTTAGGAGAAACTGCATTTTCTTATCAAATTTGCTCTGACACGTAATAAAAATTTAATTTAAAAAACAAGAAGTAGGAGATATAAGCTCTTGGGGGTTTGCCCTGGCACATTCCCCTCTCATCTGCAGGCTACTAACACGATTTCCAGGAAAGCTCTGTCGCCCAAGAACCCAGAGCTGCGAAGGTAGAAATGCTGCCGCCTTGTGGCCGTTTCCCGCAAGAGCGGCTTTAAGCCCGCAGCTAATGGTCACTTAATAGTCACAAGGACTCAGGGCCGTAAAGGACACCTGCCCTAAAATATTGTGCTGAGGTAGGGAACGGACAAAAAAATTCAAAACAGGGGCTTCCCTGGTGGCGCAGTGGTTGAGAGTCCGCCTGCCGACGCAGGGGACACGGGTTCGTGCCCCGGTCCGGGAAGATCCCACATGCCGCGGAGTGGCTGGGCCCGTGAGCCATGGCCGCTGAGCCTGCGTGTCCAGAGCCTGTGCTCCGCAACGGGAGAGGCCCAAACAGTGAGAGGCCCGCGTACCGCAAAAATAAATAGGTAAATAAATAAATAAATAAAAAGGAACGTGGATAAAAGCTCAACCTCAGGAATTATTAGACTCATGCAAACCTAATCTGCAAAAAGTTTGCAACTCACACCTGTCGACTGATGATCGGCAAAAATTCTACAAACAATCAATACTGAAGGGGCTTTAGAGAACTGTGTACCCTCTAGCTGCTGGTGAGATGTAAAGGGCTAACAGCCAATAAGAACAGAAAGGAGCTGCCTTTAGAAGTAAAAATTGAGGTACCGTTCAATCCAGCAGTCACACCACTGGGCCTCTCACCTGAGAAGACCAGAAGCGAGAAGACCCGGGCTGCAACAGCTGCACTGCGGCCTTACTCACAATAGCCAAGACGGTGAAGCTACCAAAATGTCCATCAACAGACGACTGGATTAAGAAGAAGCGGTCCATGTACACAATGGAATATTAACCACGGAAAACAATGAAACACTGCTCTTTCAGGCACCATAGACGAGCTTGGAGATGATCACAGAACATGGGGTAAGTCGGAAAGCCAAAGACCTACATCCTATGATATCACTTATAGGCGTTATCTAATAACTGACACAAATGAACATATGTGCACAGAGAAAGACGCTCACAGACTTAGAAAACAACTACGCTTATCTAAAAGGAAAGGTGGGCGGAACGGATAAATTAAGATTAGCGTTACCATACGTATACAGATACGTGTTATACACATATATCAAAAAGACCGACCACGTAGCAAGGGAGGTGGACGGAACACTCTGTAATATTTCACATGGGAAGAGGATCTGTACATGAATAGACGTATATAATGTACAAATGAACCAGATTGTGTACACCTAGGACAAACAATAGTCTAATCATTACCCCGATTAAAATCGTTTCAAAAACCAACCAGAAGTAATGCGACATAAACTTATGGGCGTTTCTCCTGGCACATTCCATTCTAATTTACAACCTAGGAACACGACTTCCAGAAAGGCTCTGCTGCCCTAGCACCCAGATTTGGGAATGGAGAAATGCTGCCGCCTTGTGGCCGTCTCCCAAAACAGCAGCTTTAAACCCAGTGCTAACGGTCATTAAACAGTCACCAAACTTGCAGGCCTGTAAATAACACCTGCCCTCCAAAGAATCCTGGGGTCAAGCATCGACCAAAAATTCAAAAGAGGGCAACATTCCAAGAAAACCATTTCAAGAGGTATACTGTACCCCCACGTTTTTCTTTTCTTTTCTTTTTTTTTAAAAGAAAAGAAACAGGCGTGGAAAAATGATGGATTTTAGGAATTTTTAAAGACATGCAAACCCAAATTACAAAAACCTATCAGCTCACAGCACTCAGAATGGCCATTAGCAAAAATGCTGCAAACAATAAATGTGGAGAAATGCGTACCCTCGGTTCTAAGGGGGACGTGGTAAGAGCCACTGATGAAAACACAGTGGCGGTGCTTTGAAAAGGGAAACATCGAGCTACTAGTCAATCAGTCACACCCACTGCTGGGCCCATCACCCGAGAAAATGAGAATCAAAAGGCACAGGCTGGCAATCCTGCACCCCAGCAATACTTACCATAGCCGACGCTTGGAAGCAACGCAAATGTCCATCAACAGAGGAGTGCACCAAGAAGAAGTGGTCCATGCACACGATGGAATACTACTCCACTAGAAAATATGAATTCAAAAAACAAACATGAGTAAGGACACATAAGCTTTGGGGGGTCTATCAGGGCACACGGCAGCCTAATTGATATCTGAGGAACACCACTGGCAGGAAGGTCTGTCTCCCTAGGTACCAGAGTGGGCAACGTAGAAATGCTGCCGGCCTCTGGCCGATACCTGCAACAGCAGCTCGGAAATCTGTGCGAATGGTCACTTCATATGCACAGGTACTGCAGGGCTGCAAAGGAGACCTGCCCTCAAAATGTCCTGACGCAGGTAAAGGCCAAAATATTTCAAAATGTGGCACATATTTCAAGGAAACAATTTGAAGACGTAAGCTGTCATGACAGTTTGGAAAATAAAAGGACATGCCTCAAAGCTCAATTTCAAGGGATTATGAGACACATGCAAATCCAACCACAAAGAGCTATCAACTCCCACCAGCCAGAATAACCATCAGCCAAGAAACTACAAACGATCAATGCTGAAGAGGTTGTGGAGACATGCATACCCTCAGTTTCAAGTGGGACGTAACCTGGTAAGAGCCACTCATGGGAACAGAATGGAGGTGCCTGTAAAAGGTACACATTCAGCTACTCTATGATCCAGCAGGCCCACTCCGTGGCCTATAGCCTAAGAAGACAGAATTGGAAAGACACAGGCAGGAAATCTGCACTGCAGCAGTATTACAATAGCCAAGGCGTGGAAGCAACCAAAAGTCCATCAACAGATGAGTGGACAAAGAAGAACTGCTACGTGTAGAGATGGAATATTAGCTTGGGTAAAAAATGAATCAATGCCACTTGTAGCACCACAGGTGAGTCTAGAGGTGATCACGCAACTTGCAGTAAGCGAGAAAGCGAAAGACACCTAACGTATGATACCACTTGTAGGGGTTACCTAAAAAGTGAGACCAGTGAAGATATTTCCACAGAGACATCCAATCACAGATTCATTAAGCAAACTTATGGTTCACCAAATGGAAAGGTGTGAGGATTGGATACATCAGGACATTGGGGTTAACAGAGATATACAGACACATGTGAAATATAAAATCGCCACAGACCTACGGCATATCAAGAGGACACTACTCAACATTGCGTCATCAGCTACATGGGAGAAGGACCCGAAGAAGAATAGATATGTGTGTACGTGTAAAACAACCACATCTTGCACACCTAGAACAAGCAAAACACTGTAATCAAATTTGGCCTGATACAAAATAAATATTAAATTTAAAAAACGAACGGCAAGTAATGAGACATAAACCTAAGGGGCTTTTTCCTGGCGCCCTGCATTCTAATTTACAATTTACAACGCCACTTCCATTATGGCTCTGTTGCCCTAGTAACCAGATTTGGTAAGGAGAAGTGCTGCCGCCTTCTGGCCGTTTCCCACAACAGCGCTAATGGTCACTTAATATTCAAAATAATTGCAGGCCTGTAAATGACACCTGCCATCAAAAAAAAAAAAAGAATCCTGGGGTCGTAAATCGACCAGAAAATTCAAAAGACGTCAACATTTCAAGAAGACAATTTCAAGAGGCATGTTTTACGCCCATCCTGTCTTCTTTGTTTCCTTTAAAATAAAAGGGGATTTAAAAATGCTCAACATCAGCAGTTAATAAAGCCATGCAAATCCAATCTACAGAAATGTTCACCTCACAGCCGTCAGAATGATCTTCAGCAAAAAGTCTACAAAGAATAAATGCTGAAGGGGTTTCAGAAAACTGTGTACCCACTAGCTGCTGGGGGGATGTAAACTGGTAATAGCCAGCAGGGAGAACATAATGGAGGTGCGTTTAAGGGTAAACACCGAGCTACCATGTGATCTGGTAGGTCCTCTGATGCGCCTATCACCTGAGCAGAGCAGAATGGAAGAGACACAGGCTGGCAATCCTGCACGGCAGAAACATTTAATATAGCCAAGACTTGGAAGAAACCAAAATGTCCAGCAACAGGAAAATGCACAAAGAGGAAGGGGTCCATGTCAACAATGGAATATTAGCCACGGAAAACAATGAAACAGTGCCGTTTGCACCACCATATAAGGACCTAGAGATAACCACCCCACTTGAAGTAAGAAAGAAACTGAAAGACAGATATCCTATGACATCACTTATAGGTGTTACCTCAAAATTGATTCTCATGAACTTATTTCCAAGAGAAGGAAGAGCATGGATTAAGCAAACAAAATTACGTTTAGCCGAATGGAAAGGTGAAAGGAATGTATGAATTATGATATGGGGGTTAACAGACATGTACTAATACAGATGAAATATATAACCACAAAATACCTATGGAACGCCAAGAGGTCTACTCAACACTCTATAATAACCTACACGGGAAAGGAGCCAAAGAGGAATAGACGGGTACGTTGATATGATGAACCAGATTCTGTACACTTAGGAGAAACTGCATTTTCTTATCAAATTTGCTCTGACACGTAGTAAAAATTTAATTTAAAAAACAAGAAGTAGGAGATATAAGCTCTTGGGGGTTTGCCCTGGCACATTCCCCTCTCATCTGCAGGCTACTAACACGATTTCCAGGAAAGCTCTGTCGCCCAAGAACCCAGAGCTGCGAAGGTAGAAATGCTGCCGCCTTGTGGCCGTTTCCCGCAAGAGCGGCTTTAAGCCCGCAGCTAATGGTCACTTAATAGTCACAAGGACTCAGGGCCGTAAAGGACACCTGCCCTAAAATATTGTGCTGAGGTAGGGAACGGACAAAAAAATTCAAAACAGGGGCTTCCCTGGTGGCGCAGTGGTTGAGAGTCCGCCTGCCGACGCAGGGGACACGGGTTCGTGCCCCGGTCCGGGAAGATCCCACATGCCGCGGAGTGGCTGGGCCCGTGAGCCATGGCCGCTGAGCCTGCGCGTCCAGAGCCTGTGCTCCGCAACGGGAGAGGCCCAAACAGTGAGAGGCCCGCGTACCGCAAAAATAAATAGGTAAATAAATAAATAAATAAAAAGGAACGTGGATAAAAGCTCAACCTCAGGAATTATTAGACTCATGCAAACCTAATCTGCAAAAAGTTTGCAACTCACACCTGTCGACTGACGATCGGCAAAAATTCTACAAACAATCAATACTGAAGGGGCTTTAGAGAACTGTGTACCCTCTAGCTGCTGGTGAGATGTAAAGGGCTAACAGCCAATAAGAACAGAAAGGAGCTGCCTTTAGAAGTAAAAATTGAGGTACCGTTCAATCCAGCAGTCACACCACTGGGCCTCTCACCTGAGAAGACCAGAAGCGAGAAGACCCGGGCTGCAACAGCTGCACTGCGGCCTTACTCACAATAGCCAAGACGGTGAAGCTACCAAAATGTCCATCAACAGACGACTGGATTAAGAAGAAGCGGTCCATGTACACAATGGAATATTAACCACGGAAAACAATGAAACACTGCTCTTTCAGGCACCATAGACGAGCTTGGAGATGATCACAGAACATGGGGTAAGTCGGAAAGCCAAAGACCTACATCCTATGATATCACTTATAGGCGTTATCTAATAACTGACACAAATGAACATATGTGCACAGAGAAAGACGCTCACAGACTTAGAAAACAACTACGCTTATCTAAAAGGAAAGGTGGGCGGAACGGATAAATTAAGATTAGCGTTACCATACGTATACAGATACGTGTTATACACATATATCAAAAAGACCGACCACGTAGCAAGGGAGGTGGACGGAACACTCTGTAATATTTCACATGGGAAGAGGATCTGTACATGAATAGACGTATATAATGTACAAATGAACCAGATTGTGTACACCTAGGACAAACAATAGTCTAATCATTACCCCGATTAAAATCGTTTCAAAAACCAACCAGAAGTAATGCGACATAAACTTATGGGCGTTTCTCCTGGCACATTCCATTCTAATTTACAACCTAGGAACACGACTTCCAGAAAGGCTCTGCTGCCCTAGCACCCAGATTTGGGAATGGAGAAATGCTGCCGCCTTGTGGCCGTCTCCCAAAACAGCAGCTTTAAACCCAGTGCTAACGGTCATTAAACAGTCACCAAACTTGCAGGCCTGTAAATAACACCTGCCCTCCAAAGAATCCTGGGGTCAAGCATCGACCAAAAATTCAAAAGAGGGCAACATTCCAAGAAAACCATTTCAAGAGGTATACTGTACCCCCACGTTTTTCTTTTCTTTTCTTTTTTTTTAAAAGAAAAGAAACAGGCGTGGAAAAATGATGGATTTTAGGAATTTTTAAAGACATGCAAACCCAAATTACAAAAACCTATCAGCTCACAGCACTCAGAATGGCCATTAGCAAAAATGCTGCAAACAATAAATGTGGAGAAATGCGTACCCTCGGTTCTAAGGGGGACGTGGTAAGAGCCACTGATGAAAACACAGTGGCGGTGCTTTGAAAAGGGAAACATCGAGCTACTAGTCAATCAGTCACACCCACTGCTGGGCCCATCACCCGAGAAAATGAGAATCAAAAGGCACAGGCTGGCAATCCTGCACCCCAGCAATACTTACCATAGCCGACGCTTGGAAGCAACGCAAATGTCCATCAACAGAGGAGTGCACCAAGAAGAAGTGGTCCATGCACACGATGGAATACTACTCCACTAGAAAATATGAATTCAAAAAACAAACATGAGTAAGGACACATAAGCTTTGGGGGGTCTATCAGGGCACACGGCAGCCTAATTGATATCTGAGGAACACCACTGGCAGGAAGGTCTGTCTCCCTAGGTACCAGAGTGGGCAACGTAGAAATGCTGCCGGCCTCTGGCCGATACCTGCAACAGCAGCTCGGAAATCTGTGCGAATGGTCACTTCATATGCACAGGTACTGCAGGGCTGCAAAGGAGACCTGCCCTCAAAATGTCCTGACGCAGGTAAAGGCCAAAATATTTCAAAATGTGGCACATATTTCAAGGAAACAATTTGAAGACGTAAGCTGTCATGACAGTTTGGAAAATAAAAGGACATGCCTCAAAGCTCAATTTCAAGGGATTATGAGACACATGCAAATCCAACCACAAAGAGCTATCAACTCCCACCAGCCAGAATAACCATCAGCCAAGAAACTACAAACGATCAATGCTGAAGAGGTTGTGGAGACATGCATACCCTCAGTTTCAAGTGGGACGTAACCTGGTAAGAGCCACTCATGGGAACAGAATGGAGGTGCCTGTAAAAGGTACACATTCAGCTACTCTATGATCCAGCAGGCCCACTCCGTGGCCTATAGCCTAAGAAGACAGAATTGGAAAGACACAGGCAGGAAATCTGCACTGCAGCAGTATTACAATAGCCAAGGCGTGGAAGCAACCAAAAGTCCATCAACAGATGAGTGGACAAAGAAGAACTGCTACGTGTAGAGATGGAATATTAGCTTGGGTAAAAAATGAATCAATGCCACTTGTAGCACCACAGGTGAGTCTAGAGGTGATCACGCAACTTGCAGTAAGCGAGAAAGCGAAAGACACCTAACGTATGATACCACTTGTAGGGGTTACCTAAAAAGTGAGACCAGTGAAGATATTTCCACAGAGACATCCAATCACAGATTCATTAAGCAAACTTATGGTTCACCAAATGGAAAGGTGTGAGGATTGGATACATCAGGACATTGGGGTTAACAGAGATATACAGACACATGTGAAATATAAAATCGCCACAGACCTACGGCATATCAAGAGGACACTACTCAACATTGCGTCATCAGCTACATGGGAGAAGGACCCGAAGAAGAATAGATATGTGTGTACGTGTAAAACAACCACATCTTGCACACCTAGAACAAGCAAAACACTGTAATCAAATTTGGCCTGATACAAAATAAAAATTAAATTTAAAAAACGAACGGCAAGTAATGAGACATAAACCTAAGGGGCTTTTTCCTGGCGCCCTGCATTCTAATTTACAATTTACAACGCCACTTCCATTATGGCTCTGTTGCCCTAGTAACCAGATTTGGTAAGGAGAAGTGCTGCCGCCTTCTGGCCGTTTCCCACAACAGCGCTAATGGTCACTTAATATTCAAAATAATTGCAGGCCTGTAAATGACACCTGCCATCAAAAAAAAAAAGAATCCTGGGGTCGTAAATCGACCAGAAAATTCAAAAGACGTCAACATTTCAAGAAGACAATTTCAAGAGGCATGTTTTACGCCCATCCTGTCTTCTTTGTTTCCTTTAAAATAAAAGGGGATTTAAAAATGCTCAACATCAGCAGTTAATAAAGCCATGCAAATCCAATCTACAGAAATGTTCACCTCACAGCCGTCAGAATGATCTTCAGCAAAAAGTCTACAAAGAATAAATGCTGAAGGGGTTTCAGAAAACTGTGTACCCACTAGCTGCTGGGGGGATGTAAACTGGTAACAGCCAGCAGGGAGAACATAATGGAGGTGCGTTTAAGGGTAAACACCGAGCTACCATGTGATCTGGTAGGTCCTCTGATGCGCCTATCACCTGAGCAGAGCAGAATGGAAGAGACACAGGCTGGCAATCCTGCACGGCAGAAACATTTAATATAGCCAAGACTTGGAAGAAACCAAAATGTCCAGCAACAGGAAAATGCACAAAGAGGAAGGGGTCCATGTCAACAATGGAATATTAGCCACGGAAAACAATGAAACAGTGCCGTTTGCACCACCATATAAGGACCTAGAGATAACCACCCCACTTGAAGTAAGAAAGAAACTGAAAGACAGATATCCTATGACATCACTTATAGGTGTTACCTCAAAATTGATTCTCATGAACTTATTTCCAAGAGAAGGAAGAGCATGGATTAAGCAAACAAAATTACGTTTAGCCGAATGGAAAGGTGAAAGGAATGTATGAATTATGATATGGGGGTTAACAGACATGTACTAATACAGATGAAATATATAACCACAAAATACCTATGGAACGCCAAGAGGTCTACTCAACACTCTATAATAACCTACACGGGAAAGGAGCCAAAGAGGAATAGACGGATACGTTGATATGATGAACCAGATTCTGTACACTTAGGAGAAACTGCATTTTCTTATCAAATTTGCTCTGACACGTAATAAAAATTTAATTTAAAAAACAAGAAGTAGGAGATATAAGCTCTTGGGGGTTTGCCCTGGCACATTCCCCTCTCATCTGCAGGCTACTAACACGATTTCCAGGAAAGCTCTGTCGCCCAAGAACCCAGAGCTGCGAAGGTAGAAATGCTGCCGCCTTGTGGCCGTTTCCCGCAAGAGCGGCTTTAAGCCCGCAGCTAATGGTCACTTAATAGTCACAAGGACTCAGGGCCGTAAAGGACACCTGCCCTAAAATATTGTGCTGAGGTAGGGAACGGACAAAAAAATTCAAAACAGGGGCTTCCCTGGTGGCGCAGTGGTTGAGAGTCCGCCTGCCGACGCAGGGGACACGGGTTCGTGCCCCGGTCCGGGAAGATCCCACATGCCGCGGAGTGGCTGGGCCCGTGAGCCATGGCCGCTGAGCCTGCGCTCCGCAACGGGAGAGGCCCAAACAGTGAGAGGCCCGCGTACCGCAAAAATAAATAGGTAAATAAATAAATAAATAAAAAGGAACGTGGATTAAAAAGGAACGTGGATAAAAGCTCAACCTCAGGAATTATTAGACTCATGCAAATCTAATCTGCAAAAAGTTTGCAACTCACACCTGTCGACTGACGATCGGCAAAAATTCTACAAACAATCAATACTGAAGGGGCTTTAGAGAACTGTGTACCCTCTAGCTGCTGGTGAGATGTAAAGGGCTAACAGCCAATAAGAACAGAAAGGAGCTGCCTTTAGAAGTAAAAATTGAGGTACCGTTCAATCCAGCAGTCACACCACTGGGCCTCTCACCTGAGAAGACCAGAAGCGAGAAGACCCGGGCTGCAACAGCTGCACTGCGGCCTTACTCACAATAGCCAAGACGGTGAAGCTACCAAAATGTCCATCAACAGACGACTGGATTAAGAAGAAGCGGTCCATGTACACAATGGAATATTAACCACGGAAAACAATGAAACACTGCTCTTTCAGGCACCATAGACGAGCTTGGAGATGATCACAGAACATGGGGTAAGTCGGAAAGCCAAAGACCTACATCCTATGATATCACTTATAGGCGTTATCTAATAACTGACACAAATGAACATATGTGCACAGAGAAAGACGCTCACAGACTTAGAAAACAACTACGCTTATCTAAAAGGAAAGGTGGGCGGAACGGATAAATTAAGATTAGCGTTACCATACGTATACAGATACGTGTTATACACATATATCAAAAAGACCGGCCACGTAGCAAGGGAGGTGGACGGAACACTCTGTAATATTTCACATGGGAAGAGGATCTGTACATGAATAGACGTATATAATGTACAAATGAACCAGATTGTGTACACCTAGGACAAACAATAGTCTAATCATTACCCCGATTAAAATCGTTTCAAAAACCAACCAGAAGTAATGCGACATAAACTTATGGGCGTTTCTCCTGGCACATTCCATTCTAATTTACAACCTAGGAACACGACTTCCAGAAAGGCTCTGCTGCCCTAGTACCCAGATTTGGGAATGGAGAAATGCTGCCGCCTTGTGGCCGTCTCCCAAAACAGCAGCTTTAAACCCAGTGCTAACGGTCATTAAACAGTCACCAAACTTGCAGGCCTGTAAATAACACCTGCCCTCCAAAAAATCCTGGGGTCAAGCATCGACCAAAAATTCAAAAGAGGGCAACATTCCAAGAAAACCATTTCAAGAGGTATACTGTACCCCCACGTTTTTCTTTTCTTTTCTTTTTTTTTAAAAGAAAAGAAACAGGCGTGGAAAAATGATGGATTTTAGGAATTTTTAAAGACATGCAAACCCAAATTACAAAAACCTATCAGCTCACAGCACTCAGAATGGCCATTAGCAAAAATGCTGCAAACAATAAATGTGGAGAAATGCGTACCCTCGGTTCTAAGGGGGACGTGGTAAGAGCCACTGATGAAAACACAGTGGCGGTGCTTTGAAAAGGGAAACATCGAGCTACTAGTCAATCAGTCACACCCACTGCTGGGCCCATCACCCGAGAAAATGAGAATCAAAAGGCACAGGCTGGCAATCCTGCACCCCAGCAATACTTACCATAGCCGACGCTTGGAAGCAACGCAAATGTCCATCAACAGAGGAGTGCACCAAGAAGAAGTGGTCCATGCACACGATGGAATACTACTCCACTAGAAAATATGAATTCAAAAAACAAACATGAGTAAGGACACATAAGCTTTGGGGGGTCTATCAGGGCACACGGCAGCCTAATTGATATCTGAGGAACACCACTGGCAGGAAGGTCTGTCTCCCTAGGTACCAGAGTGGGCAACGTAGAAATGCTGCCGGCCTCTGGCCGATACCTGCAACAGCAGCTCGGAAATCTGTGCGAATGGTCACTTCATATGCACAGGTACTGCAGGGCTGCAAAGGAGACCTGCCCTCAAAATGTCCTGACGCAGGTAAAGGCCAAAATATTTCAAAATGTGGCACATATTTCAAGGAAACAATTTGAAGACGTAAGCTGTCATGACAGTTTGGAAAATAAAAGGACATGCCTCAAAGCTCAATTTCAAGGGATTATGAGACACATGCAAATCCAACCACAAAGAGCTATCAACTCCCACCAGCCAGAATAACCATCAGCCAAGAAACTACAAACGATCAATGCTGAAGAGGTTGTGGAGACATGCATACCCTCAGTTTCAAGTGGGACGTAACCTGGTAAGAGCCACTCATGGGAACAGAATGGAGGTGCCTGTAAAAGGTACACATTCAGCTACTCTATGATCCAGCAGGCCCACTCCGTGGCCTATAGCCTAAGAAGACAGAATTGGAAAGACACAGGCAGGAAATCTGCACTGCAGCAGTATTACAATAGCCAAGGCGTGGAAGCAACCAAAAGTCCATCAACAGATGAGTGGACAAAGAAGAACTGCTACGTGTAGAGATGGAATATTAGCTTGGGTAAAAAATGAATCAATGCCACTTGTAGCACCACAGGTGAGTCTAGAGGTGATCACGCAACTTGCAGTAAGCGAGAAAGCGAAAGACACCTAACGTATGATACCACTTGTAGGGGTTACCTAAAAAGTGAGACCAGTGAAGATATTTCCACAGAGACATCCAATCACAGATTCATTAAGCAAACTTATGGTTCACCAAATGGAAAGGTGTGAGGATTGGATACATCAGGACATTGGGGTTAACAGAGATATACAGACACATGTGAAATATAAAATCGCCACAGACCTACGGCATATCAAGAGGACACTACTCAACATTGCGTCATCAGCTACATGGGAGAAGGACCCGAAGAAGAATAGATATGTGTGTACGTGTAAAACAACCACATCTTGCACACCTAGAACAAGCAAAACACTGTAATCAAATTTGGCCTGATACAAAATAAAAATTAAATTTAAAAAACGAACGGCAAGTAATGAGACATAAACCTAAGGGGCTTTTTCCTGGCGCCCTGCATTCTAATTTACAATTTACAACGCCACTTCCATTATGGCTCTGTTGCCCTAGTAACCAGATTTGGTAAGGAGAAGTGCTGCCGCCTTCTGGCCGTTTCCCACAACAGCGCTAATGGTCACTTAATATTCAAAATAATTGCAGGCCTGTAAATGACACCTGCCATCAAAAAAAAAAAGAATCCTGGGGTCGTAAATCGACCAGAAAATTCAAAAGACGTCAACATTTCAAGAAGACAATTTCAAGAGGCATGTTTTACGCCCATCCTGTCTTCTTTGTTTCCTTTAAAATAAAAGGGGATTTAAAAATGCTCAACATCAGCAGTTAATAAAGCCATGCAAATCCAATCTACAGAAATGTTCACCTCACAGCCGTCAGAATGATCTTCAGCAAAAAGTCTACAAAGAATAAATGCTGAAGGGGTTTCAGAAAACTGTGTACCCACTAGCTGCTGGGGGGATGTAAACTGGTAACAGCCAGCAGGGAGAACATAATGGAGGTGCGTTTAAGGGTAAACACCGAGCTACCATGTGATCTGGTAGGTCCTCTGATGCGCCTATCACCTGAGCAGAGCAGAATGGAAGAGACACAGGCTGGCAATCCTGCACGGCAGAAACATTTAATATAGCCAAGACTTGGAAGAAACCAAAATGTCCAGCAACAGGAAAATGCACAAAGAGGAAGGGGTCCATGTCAACAATGGAATATTAGCCACGGAAAACAATGAAACAGTGCCGTTTGCACCACCATATAAGGACCTAGAGATAACCACCCCACTTGAAGTAAGAAAGAAACTGAAAGACAGATATCCTATGACATCACTTATAGGTGTTACCTCAAAATTGATTCTCATGAACTTATTTCCAAGAGAAGGAAGAGCATGGATTAAGCAAACAAAATTACGTTTAGCCGAATGGAAAGGTGAAAGGAATGTATGAATTATGATATGGGGGTTAACAGACATGTACTAATACAGATGAAATATATAACCACAAAATACCTATGGAACGCCAAGAGGTCTACTCAACACTCTATAATAACCTACACGGGAAAGGAGCCAAAGAGGAATAGACGGATACGTTGATATGATGAACCAGATTCTGTACACTTAGGAGAAACTGCATTTTCTTATCAAATTTGCTCTGACACGTAATAAAAATTTAATTTAAAAAACAAGAAGTAGGAGATATAAGCTCTTGGGGGTTTGCCCTGGCACATTCCCCTCTCATCTGCAGGCTACTAACACGATTTCCAGGAAAGCTCTGTCGCCCAAGAACCCAGAGCTGCGAAGGTAGAAATGCTGCCGCCTTGTGGCCGTTTCCCGCAAGAGCGGCTTTAAGCCCGCAGCTAATGGTCACTTAATAGTCACAAGGACTCAGGGCCGTAAAGGACACCTGCCCTAAAATATTGTGCTGAGGTAGGGAACGGACAAAAAAATTCAAAACAGGGGCTTCCCTGGTGGCGCAGTGGTTGAGAGTCCGCCTGCCGACGCAGGGGACACGGGTTCGTGCCCCGGTCCGGGAAGATCCCACATGCCGCGGAGTGGCTGGGCCCGTGAGCCATGGCCGCTGAGCCTGCGCTCCGCAACGGGAGAGGCCCAAACAGTGAGAGGCCCGCGTACCGCAAAAATAAATAGGTAAATAAATAAATAAATAAAAAGGAACGTGGATTAAAAAGGAACGTGGATAAAAGCTCAACCTCAGGAATTATTAGACTCATGCAAATCTAATCTGCAAAAAGTTTGCAACTCACACCTGTCGACTGACGATCGGCAAAAATTCTACAAACAATCAATACTGAAGGGGCTTTAGAGAACTGTGTACCCTCTAGCTGCTGGTGAGATGTAAAGGGCTAACAGCCAATAAGAACAGAAAGGAGCTGCCTTTAGAAGTAAAAATTGAGGTACCGTTCAATCCAGCAGTCACACCACTGGGCCTCTCACCTGAGAAGACCAGAAGCGAGAAGACCCGGGCTGCAACAGCTGCACTGCGGCCTTACTCACAATAGCCAAGACGGTGAAGCTACCAAAATGTCCATCAACAGACGACTGGATTAAGAAGAAGCGGTCCATGTACACAATGGAATATTAACCACGGAAAACAATGAAACACTGCTCTTTCAGGCACCATAGACGAGCTTGGAGATGATCACAGAACATGGGGTAAGTCGGAAAGCCAAAGACCTACATCCTATGATATCACTTATAGGCGTTATCTAATAACTGACACAAATGAACATATGTGCACAGAGAAAGACGCTCACAGACTTAGAAAACAACTACGCTTATCTAAAAGGAAAGGTGGGCGGAACGGATAAATTAAGATTAGCGTTACCATACGTATACAGATACGTGTTATACACATATATCAAAAAGACCGACCACGTAGCAAGGGAGGTGGACGGAACACTCTGTAATATTTCACATGGGAAGAGGATCTGTACATGAATAGACGTATATAATGTACAAATGAACCAGATTGTGTACACCTAGGACAAACAATAGTCTAATCATTACCCCGATTAAAATCGTTTCAAAAACCAACCAGAAGTAATGCGACATAAACTTATGGGCGTTTCTCCTGGCACATTCCATTCTAATTTACAACCTAGGAACACGACTTCCAGAAAGGCTCTGCTGCCCTAGTACCCAGATTTGGGAATGGAGAAATGCTGCCGCCTTGTGGCCGTCTCCCAAAACAGCAGCTTTAAACCCAGTGCTAACGGTCATTAAACAGTCACCAAACTTGCAGGCCTGTAAATAACACCTGCCCTCCAAAAAATCCTGGGGTCAAGCATCGACCAAAAATTCAAAAGAGGGCAACATTCCAAGAAAACCATTTCAAGAGGTATACTGTACCCCCACGTTTTTCTTTTCTTTTCTTTTTTTTTAAAAGAAAAGAAACAGGCGTGGAAAAATGATGGATTTTAGGAATTTTTAAAGACATGCAAACCCAAATTACAAAAACCTATCAGCTCACAGCACTCAGAATGGCCATTAGCAAAAATGCTGCAAACAATAAATGTGGAGAAATGCGTACCCTCGGTTCTAAGGGGGACGTGGTAAGAGCCACTGATGAAAACACAGTGGCGGTGCTTTGAAAAGGGAAACATCGAGCTACTAGTCAATCAGTCACACCCACTGCTGGGCCCATCACCCGAGAAAATGAGAATCAAAAGGCACAGGCTGGCAATCCTGCACCCCAGCAATACTTACCATAGCCGACGCTTGGAAGCAACGCAAATGTCCATCAACAGAGGAGTGCACCAAGAAGAAGTGGTCCATGCACACGATGGAATACTACTCCACTAGAAAATATGAATTCAAAAAACAAACATGAGTAAGGACACATAAGCTTTGGGGGGTCTATCAGGGCACACGGCAGCCTAATTGATATCTGAGGAACACCACTGGCAGGAAGGTCTGTCTCCCTAGGTACCAGAGTGGGCAACGTAGAAATGCTGCCGGCCTCTGGCCGATACCTGCAACAGCAGCTCGGAAATCTGTGCGAATGGTCACTTCATATGCACAGGTACTGCAGGGCTGCAAAGGAGACCTGCCCTCAAAATGTCCTGACGCAGGTAAAGGCCAAAATATTTCAAAATGTGGCACATATTTCAAGGAAACAATTTGAAGACGTAAGCTGTCATGACAGTTTGGAAAATAAAAGGACATGCCTCAAAGCTCAATTTCAAGGGATTATGAGACACATGCAAATCCAACCACAAAGAGCTATCAACTCCCACCAGCCAGAATAACCATCAGCCAAGAAACTACAAACGATCAATGCTGAAGAGGTTGTGGAGACATGCATACCCTCAGTTTCAAGTGGGACGTAACCTGGTAAGAGCCACTCATGGGAACAGAATGGAGGTGCCTGTAAAAGGTACACATTCAGCTACTCTATGATCCAGCAGGCCCACTCCGTGGCCTATAGCCTAAGAAGACAGAATTGGAAAGACACAGGCAGGAAATCTGCACTGCAGCAGTATTACAATAGCCAAGGCGTGGAAGCAACCAAAAGTCCATCAACAGATGAGTGGACAAAGAAGAACTGCTACGTGTAGAGATGGAATATTAGCTTGGGTAAAAAATGAATCAATGCCACTTGTAGCACCACAGGTGAGTCTAGAGGTGATCACGCAACTTGCAGTAAGCGAGAAAGCGAAAGACACCTAACGTATGATACCACTTGTAGGGGTTACCTAAAAAGTGAGACCAGTGAAGATATTTCCACAGAGACATCCAATCACAGATTCATTAAGCAAACTTATGGTTCACCAAATGGAAAGGTGTGAGGATTGGATACATCAGGACATTGGGGTTAACAGAGATATACAGACACATGTGAAATATAAAATCGCCACAGACCTACGGCATATCAAGAGGACACTACTCAACATTGCGTCATCAGCTACATGGGAGAAGGACCCGAAGAAGAATAGATATGTGTGTACGTGTAAAACAACCACATCTTGCACACCTAGAACAAGCAAAACACTGTAATCAAATTTGGCCTGATACAAAATAAAAATTAAATTTAAAAAACGAACGGCAAGTAATGAGACATAAACCTAAGGGGCTTTTTCCTGGCGCCCTGCATTCTAATTTACAATTTACAACGCCACTTCCATTATGGCTCTGTTGCCCTAGTAACCAGATTTGGTAAGGAGAAGTGCTGCCGCCTTCTGGCCGTTTCCCACAACAGCGCTAATGGTCACTTAATATTCAAAATAATTGCAGGCCTGTAAATGACACCTGCCATCAAAAAAAAAAAGAATCCTGGGGTCGTAAATCGACCAGAAAATTCAAAAGACGTCAAGACGTCAACATTTCAAGAAGACAATTTCAAGAGGCATGTTTTACGCCCATTCTGTCTTCTTTGTTTCCTTTAAAATAAAAGGGGATTTAAAAATGCTCAACATCAGCAGTTAATAAAGCCATGCAAATCCAATCTACAGAAATGTTCACCTCACAGCCGTCAGAATGATCTTCAGCAAAAAGTCTACAAAGAATAAATGCTGAAGGGGTTTCAGAAAACTGTGTACCCACTAGCTGCTGGGGGGATGTAAACTGGTAACAGCCAGCAGGGAGAACATAATGGAGGTGCGTTTAAGGGTAAACACCGAGCTACCATGTGATCTGGTAGGTCCTCTGATGCGCCTATCACCTGAGCAGAGCAGAATGGAAGAGACACAGGCTGGCAATCCTGCACGGCAGAAACATTTAATATAGCCAAGACTTGGAAGAAACCAAAATGTCCAGCAACAGGAAAATGCACAAAGAGGAAGGGGTCCATGTCAACAATGGAATATTAGCCACGGAAAACAATGAAACAGTGCCGTTTGCACCACCATATAAGGACCTAGAGATAACCACCCCACTTGAAGTAAGAAAGAAACTGAAAGACAGATATCCTATGACATCACTTATAGGTGTTACCTCAAAATTGATTCTCATGAACTTATTTCCAAGAGAAGGAAGAGCATGGATTAAGCAAACAAAATTACGTTTAGCCGAATGGAAAGGTGAAAGGAATGTATGAATTATGATATGGGGGTTAACAGACATGTACTAATACAGATGAAATATATAACCACAAAATACCTATGGAACGCCAAGAGGTCTACTCAACACTCTATAATAACCTACACGGGAAAGGAGCCAAAGAGGAATAGACGGATACGTTGATATGATGAACCAGATTCTGTACACTTAGGAGAAACTGCATTTTCTTATCAAATTTGCTCTGACACGTAATAAAAATTTAATTTAAAAAACAAGAAGTAGGAGATATAAGCTCTTGGGGGTTTGCCCTGGCACATTCCCCTCTCATCTGCAGGCTACTAACACGATTTCCAGGAAAGCTCTGTCGCCCAAGAACCCAGAGCTGCGAAGGTAGAAATGCTGCCGCCTTGTGGCCGTTTCCCGCAAGAGCGGCTTTAAGCCCGCAGCTAATGGTCACTTAATAGTCACAAGGACTCAGGGCCGTAAAGGACACCTGCCCTAAAATATTGTGCTGAGGTAGGGAACGGACAAAAAAATTCAAAACAGGGGCTTCCCTGGTGGCGCAGTGGTTGAGAGTCCGCCTGCCGACGCAGGGGACACGGGTTCGTGCCCCGGTCCGGGAAGATCCCACATGCCGCGGAGTGGCTGGGCCCGTGAGCCATGGCCGCTGAGCCTGCGCTCCGCAACGGGAGAGGCCCAAACAGTGAGAGGCCCGCGTACCGCAAAAATAAATAGGTAAATAAATAAATAAATAAAAAGGAACGTGGATTAAAAAGGAACGTGGATAAAAGCTCAACCTCAGGAATTATTAGACTCATGCAAATCTAATCTGCAAAAAGTTTGCAACTCACACCTGTCGACTGACGATCGGCAAAAATTCTACAAACAATCAATACTGAAGGGGCTTTAGAGAACTGTGTACCCTCTAGCTGCTGGTGAGATGTAAAGTGCTAACAGCCAATAAGAACAGAAAGGAGCTGCCTTTAGAAGTAAAAATTGAGGTACCGTTCAATCCAGCAGTCACACCACTGGGCCTCTCACCTGAGAAGACCAGAAGCGAGAAGACCCGGGCTGCAACAGCTGCACTGCGGCCTTACTCACAATAGCCAAGACGGTGAAGCTACCAAAATGTCCATCAACAGACGACTGGATTAAGAAGAAGCGGTCCATGTACACAATGGAATATTAACCACGGAAAACAATGAAACACTGCTCTTTCAGGCACCATAGACGAGCTTGGAGATGATCACAGAACATGGGGTAAGTCGGAAAGCCAAAGACCTACATCCTATGATATCACTTATAGGCGTTATCTAATAACTGACACAAATGAACATATGTGCACAGAGAAAGACGCTCACAGACTTAGAAAACAACTACGCTTATCTAAAAGGAAAGGTGGGCGGAACGGATAAATTAAGATTAGCGTTACCATACGTATACAGATACGTGTTATACACATATATCAAAAAGACCGACCACGTAGCAAGGGAGGTGGACGGAACACTCTGTAATATTTCACATGGGAAGAGGATCTGTACATGAATAGACGTATATAATGTACAAATGAACCAGATTGTGTACACCTAGGACAAACAATAGTCTAATCATTACCCCGATTAAAATCGTTTCAAAAACCAACCAGAAGTAATGCGACATAAACTTATGGGCGTTTCTCCTGGCACATTCCATTCTAATTTACAACCTAGGAACACGACTTCCAGAAAGGCTCTGCTGCCCTAGCACCCAGATTTGGGAATGGAGAAATGCTGCCGCCTTGTGGCCGTCTCCCAAAACAGCAGCTTTAAACCCAGTGCTAACGGTCATTAAACAGTCACCAAACTTGCAGGCCTGTAAATAACACCTGCCCTCCAAAGAATCCTGGGGTCAAGCATCGACCAAAAATTCAAAAGAGGGCAACATTCCAAGAAAACCATTTCAAGAGGTATACTGTACCCCCACGTTTTTCTTTTCTTTTCTTTTTTTTTAAAAGAAAAGAAACAGGCGTGGAAAAATGATGGATTTTAGGAATTTTTAAAGACATGCAAACCCAAATTACAAAAACCTATCAGCTCACAGCACTCAGAATGGCCATTAGCAAAAATGCTGCAAACAATAAATGTGGAGAAATGCGTACCCTCGGTTCTAAGGGGGACGTGGTAAGAGCCACTGATGAAAACACAGTGGCGGTGCTTTGAAAAGGGAAACATCGAGCTACTAGTCAATCAGTCACACCCACTGCTGGGCCCATCACCCGAGAAAATGAGAATCAAAAGGCACAGGCTGGCAATCCTGCACCCCAGCAATACTTACCATAGCCGACGCTTGGAAGCAACGCAAATGTCCATCAACAGAGGAGTGCACCAAGAAGAAGTGGTCCATGCACACGATGGAATACTACTCCACTAGAAAATATGAATTCAAAAAACAAACATGAGTAAGGACACATAAGCTTTGGGGGGTCTATCAGGGCACACGGCAGCCTAATTGATATCTGAGGAACACCACTGGCAGGAAGGTCTGTCTCCCTAGGTACCAGAGTGGGCAACGTAGAAATGCTGCCGGCCTCTGGCCGATACCTGCAACAGCAGCTCGGAAATCTGTGCGAATGGTCACTTCATATGCACAGGTACT
This sequence comes from Leucopleurus acutus, assembly GCF_964270905.1. NCBI lineage: Eukaryota > Metazoa > Chordata > Mammalia > Artiodactyla > Delphinidae > Leucopleurus > Leucopleurus acutus. The sequence goes on from NW_028138940.1 coordinate 67,701, forward strand.
GCAGGGCTGCAAAGGAGACCTGCCCTCAAAATGTCCTGACGCAGGTAAAGGCCAAAATATTTCAAAATGTGGCACATATTTCAAGGAAACAATTTGAAGACGTAAGCTGTCATGACAGTTTGGAAAATAAAAGGACATGCCTCAAAGCTCAATTTCAAGGGATTATGAGACACATGCAAATCCAACCACAAAGAGCTATCAACTCCCACCAGCCAGAATAACCATCAGCCAAGAAACTACAAACGATCAATGCTGAAGAGGTTGTGGAGACATGCATACCCTCAGTTTCAAGTGGGACGTAACCTGGTAAGAGCCACTCATGGGAACAGAATGGAGGTGCCTGTAAAAGGTACACATTCAGCTACTCTATGATCCAGCAGGCCCACTCCGTGGCCTATAGCCTAAGAAGACAGAATTGGAAAGACACAGGCAGGAAATCTGCACTGCAGCAGTATTACAATAGCCAAGGCGTGGAAGCAACCAAAAGTCCATCAACAGATGAGTGGACAAAGAAGAACTGCTACGTGTAGAGATGGAATATTAGCTTGGGTAAAAAATGAATCAATGCCACTTGTAGCACCACAGGTGAGTCTAGAGGTGATCACGCAACTTGCAGTAAGCGAGAAAGCGAAAGACACCTAACGTATGATACCACTTGTAGGGGTTACCTAAAAAGTGAGACCAGTGAAGATATTTCCACAGAGACATCCAATCACAGATTCATTAAGCAAACTTATGGTTCACCAAATGGAAAGGTGTGAGGATTGGATACATCAGGACATTGGGGTTAACAGAGATATACAGACACATGTGAAATATAAAATCGCCACAGACCTACGGCATATCAAGAGGACACTACTCAACATTGCGTCATCAGCTACATGGGAGAAGGACCCGAAGAAGAATAGATATGTGTGTACGTGTAAAACAACCACATCTTGCACACCTAGAACAAGCAAAACACTGTAATCAAATTTGGCCTGATACAAAATAAATATTAAATTTAAAAAACGAACGGCAAGTAATGAGACATAAACCTAAGGGGCTTTTTCCTGGCGCCCTGCATTCTAATTTACAATTTACAACGCCACTTCCATTATGGCTCTGTTGCCCTAGTAACCAGATTTGGTAAGGAGAAGTGCTGCCGCCTTCTGGCCGTTTCCCACAACAGCGCTAATGGTCACTTAATATTCAAAATAATTGCAGGCCTGTAAATGACACCTGCCATCAAAAAAAAAAAAAGAATCCTGGGGTCGTAAATCGACCAGAAAATTCAAAAGACGTCAACATTTCAAGAAGACAATTTCAAGAGGCATGTTTTACGCCCATCCTGTCTTCTTTGTTTCCTTTAAAATAAAAGGGGATTTAAAAATGCTCAACATCAGCAGTTAATAAAGCCATGCAAATCCAATCTACAGAAATGTTCACCTCACAGCCGTCAGAATGATCTTCAGCAAAAAGTCTACAAAGAATAAATGCTGAAGGGGTTTCAGAAAACTGTGTACCCACTAGCTGCTGGGGGGATGTAAACTGGTAACAGCCAGCAGGGAGAACATAATGGAGGTGCGTTTAAGGGTAAACACCGAGCTACCATGTGATCTGGTAGGTCCTCTGATGCGCCTATCACCTGAGCAGAGCAGAATGGAAGAGACACAGGCTGGCAATCCTGCACGGCAGAAACATTTAATATAGCCAAGACTTGGAAGAAACCAAAATGTCCAGCAACAGGAAAATGCACAAAGAGGAAGGGGTCCATGTCAACAATGGAATATTAGCCACGGAAAACAATGAAACAGTGCCGTTTGCACCACCATATAAGGACCTAGAGATAACCACCCCACTTGAAGTAAGAAAGAAACTGAAAGACAGATATCCTATGACATCACTTATAGGTGTTACCTCAAAATTGATTCTCATGAACTTATTTCCAAGAGAAGGAAGAGCATGGATTAAGCAAACAAAATTACGTTTAGCCGAATGGAAAGGTGAAAGGAATGTATGAATTATGATATGGGGGTTAACAGACATGTACTAATACAGATGAAATATATAACCACAAAATACCTATGGAACGCCAAGAGGTCTACTCAACACTCTATAATAACCTACACGGGAAAGGAGCCAAAGAGGAATAGACGGGTACGTTGATATGATGAACCAGATTCTGTACACTTAGGAGAAACTGCATTTTCTTATCAAATTTGCTCTGACACGTAGTAAAAATTTAATTTAAAAAACAAGAAGTAGGAGATATAAGCTCTTGGGGGTTTGCCCTGGCACATTCCCCTCTCATCTGCAGGCTACTAACACGATTTCCAGGAAAGCTCTGTCGCCCAAGAACCCAGAGCTGCGAAGGTAGAAATGCTGCCGCCTTGTGGCCGTTTCCCGCAAGAGCGGCTTTAAGCCCGCAGCTAATGGTCACTTAATAGTCACAAGGACTCAGGGCCGTAAAGGACACCTGCCCTAAAATATTGTGCTGAGGTAGGGAACGGACAAAAAAATTCAAAACAGGGGCTTCCCTGGTGGCGCAGTGGTTGAGAGTCCGCCTGCCGACGCAGGGGACACGGGTTCGTGCCCCGGTCCGGGAAGATCCCACATGCCGCGGAGTGGCTGGGCCCGTGAGCCATGGCCGCTGAGCCTGCGCGTCCAGAGCCTGTGCTCCGCAACGGGAGAGGCCCAAACAGTGAGAGGCCCGCGTACCGCAAAAATAAATAGGTAAATAAATAAATAAATAAAAAGGAACGTGGATAAAAGCTCAACCTCAGGAATTATTAGACTCATGCAAACCTAATCTGCAAAAAGTTTGCAACTCACACCTGTCGACTGACGATCGGCAAAAATTCTACAAACAATCAATACTGAAGGGGCTTTAGAGAACTGTGTACCCTCTAGCTGCTGGTGAGATGTAAAGGGCTAACAGCCAATAAGAACAGAAAGGAGCTGCCTTTAGAAGTAAAAATTGAGGTACCGTTCAATCCAGCAGTCACACCACTGGGCCTCTCACCTGAGAAGACCAGAAGCGAGAAGACCCGGGCTGCAACAGCTGCACTGCGGCCTTACTCACAATAGCCAAGACGGTGAAGCTACCAAAATGTCCATCAACAGACGACTGGATTAAGAAGAAGCGGTCCATGTACACAATGGAATATTAACCACGGAAAACAATGAAACACTGCTCTTTCAGGCACCATAGACGAGCTTGGAGATGATCACAGAACATGGGGTAAGTCGGAAAGCCAAAGACCTACATCCTATGATATCACTTATAGGCGTTATCTAATAACTGACACAAATGAACATATGTGCACAGAGAAAGACGCTCACAGACTTAGAAAACAACTACGCTTATCTAAAAGGAAAGGTGGGCGGAACGGATAAATTAAGATTAGCGTTACCATACGTATACAGATACGTGTTATACACATATATCAAAAAGACCGACCACGTAGCAAGGGAGGTGGACGGAACACTCTGTAATATTTCACATGGGAAGAGGATCTGTACATGAATAGACGTATATAATGTACAAATGAACCAGATTGTGTACACCTAGGACAAACAATAGTCTAATCATTACCCCGATTAAAATCGTTTCAAAAACCAACCAGAAGTAATGCGACATAAACTTATGGGCGTTTCTCCTGGCACATTCCATTCTAATTTACAACCTAGGAACACGACTTCCAGAAAGGCTCTGCTGCCCTAGCACCCAGATTTGGGAATGGAGAAATGCTGCCGCCTTGTGGCCGTCTCCCAAAACAGCAGCTTTAAACCCAGTGCTAACGGTCATTAAACAGTCACCAAACTTGCAGGCCTGTAAATAACACCTGCCCTCCAAAGAATCCTGGGGTCAAGCATCGACCAAAAATTCAAAAGAGGGCAACATTCCAAGAAAACCATTTCAAGAGGTATACTGTACCCCCACGTTTTTCTTTTCTTTTCTTTTTTTTTAAAAGAAAAGAAACAGGCGTGGAAAAATGATGGATTTTAGGAATTTTTAAAGACATGCAAACCCAAATTACAAAAACCTATCAGCTCACAGCACTCAGAATGGCCATTAGCAAAAATGCTGCAAACAATAAATGTGGAGAAATGCGTACCCTCGGTTCTAAGGGGGACGTGGTAAGAGCCACTGATGAAAACACAGTGGCGGTGCTTTGAAAAGGGAAACATCGAGCTACTAGTCAATCAGTCACACCCACTGCTGGGCCCATCACCCGAGAAAATGAGAATCAAAAGGCACAGGCTGGCAATCCTGCACCCCAGCAATACTTACCATAGCCGACGCTTGGAAGCAACGCAAATGTCCATCAACAGAGGAGTGCACCAAGAAGAAGTGGTCCATGCACACGATGGAATACTACTCCACTAGAAAATATGAATTCAAAAAACAAACATGAGTAAGGACACATAAGCTTTGGGGGGTCTATCAGGGCACACGGCAGCCTAATTGATATCTGAGGAACACCACTGGCAGGAAGGTCTGTCTCCCTAGGTACCAGAGTGGGCAACGTAGAAATGCTGCCGGCCTCTGGCCGATACCTGCAACAGCAGCTCGGAAATCTGTGCGAATGGTCACTTCATATGCACAGGTACTGCAGGGCTGCAAAGGAGACCTGCCCTCAAAATGTCCTGACGCAGGTAAAGGCCAAAATATTTCAAAATGTGGCACATATTTCAAGGAAACAATTTGAAGACGTAAGCTGTCATGACAGTTTGGAAAATAAAAGGACATGCCTCAAAGCTCAATTTCAAGGGATTATGAGACACATGCAAATCCAACCACAAAGAGCTATCAACTCCCACCAGCCAGAATAACCATCAGCCAAGAAACTACAAACGATCAATGCTGAAGAGGTTGTGGAGACATGCATACCCTCAGTTTCAAGTGGGACGTAACCTGGTAAGAGCCACTCATGGGAACAGAATGGAGGTGCCTGTAAAAGGTACACATTCAGCTACTCTATGATCCAGCAGGCCCACTCCGTGGCCTATAGCCTAAGAAGACAGAATTGGAAAGACACAGGCAGGAAATCTGCACTGCAGCAGTATTACAATAGCCAAGGCGTGGAAGCAACCAAAAGTCCATCAACAGATGAGTGGACAAAGAAGAACTGCTACGTGTAGAGATGGAATATTAGCTTGGGTAAAAAATGAATCAATGCCACTTGTAGCACCACAGGTGAGTCTAGAGGTGATCACGCAACTTGCAGTAAGCGAGAAAGCGAAAGACACCTAACGTATGATACCACTTGTAGGGGTTACCTAAAAAGTGAGACCAGTGAAGATATTTCCACAGAGACATCCAATCACAGATTCATTAAGCAAACTTATGGTTCACCAAATGGAAAGGTGTGAGGATTGGATACATCAGGACATTGGGGTTAACAGAGATATACAGACACATGTGAAATATAAAATCGCCACAGACCTACGGCATATCAAGAGGACACTACTCAACATTGCGTCATCAGCTACATGGGAGAAGGACCCGAAGAAGAATAGATATGTGTGTACGTGTAAAACAACCACATCTTGCACACCTAGAACAAGCAAAACACTGTAATCAAATTTGGCCTGATACAAAATAAATATTAAATTTAAAAAACGAACGGCAAGTAATGAGACATAAACCTAAGGGGCTTTTTCCTGGCGCCCTGCATTCTAATTTACAATTTACAACGCCACTTCCATTATGGCTCTGTTGCCCTAGTAACCAGATTTGGTAAGGAGAAGTGCTGCCGCCTTCTGGCCGTTTCCCACAACAGCGCTAATGGTCACTTAATATTCAAAATAATTGCAGGCCTGTAAATGACACCTGCCATCAAAAAAAAAAAAAGAATCCTGGGGTCGTAAATCGACCAGAAAATTCAAAAGACGTCAACATTTCAAGAAGACAATTTCAAGAGGCATGTTTTACGCCCATCCTGTCTTCTTTGTTTCCTTTAAAATAAAAGGGGATTTAAAAATGCTCAACATCAGCAGTTAATAAAGCCATGCAAATCCAATCTACAGAAATGTTCACCTCACAGCCGTCAGAATGATCTTCAGCAAAAAGTCTACAAAGAATAAATGCTGAAGGGGTTTCAGAAAACTGTGTACCCACTAGCTGCTGGGGGGATGTAAACTGGTAATAGCCAGCAGGGAGAACATAATGGAGGTGCGTTTAAGGGTAAACACCGAGCTACCATGTGATCTGGTAGGTCCTCTGATGCGCCTATCACCTGAGCAGAGCAGAATGGAAGAGACACAGGCTGGCAATCCTGCACGGCAGAAACATTTAATATAGCCAAGACTTGGAAGAAACCAAAATGTCCAGCAACAGGAAAATGCACAAAGAGGAAGGGGTCCATGTCAACAATGGAATATTAGCCACGGAAAACAATGAAACAGTGCCGTTTGCACCACCATATAAGGACCTAGAGATAACCACCCCACTTGAAGTAAGAAAGAAACTGAAAGACAGATATCCTATGACATCACTTATAGGTGTTACCTCAAAATTGATTCTCATGAACTTATTTCCAAGAGAAGGAAGAGCATGGATTAAGCAAACAAAATTACGTTTAGCCGAATGGAAAGGTGAAAGGAATGTATGAATTATGATATGGGGGTTAACAGACATGTACTAATACAGATGAAATATATAACCACAAAATACCTATGGAACGCCAAGAGGTCTACTCAACACTCTATAATAACCTACACGGGAAAGGAGCCAAAGAGGAATAGACGGGTACGTTGATATGATGAACCAGATTCTGTACACTTAGGAGAAACTGCATTTTCTTATCAAATTTGCTCTGACACGTAGTAAAAATTTAATTTAAAAAACAAGAAGTAGGAGATATAAGCTCTTGGGGGTTTGCCCTGGCACATTCCCCTCTCATCTGCAGGCTACTAACACGATTTCCAGGAAAGCTCTGTCGCCCAAGAACCCAGAGCTGCGAAGGTAGAAATGCTGCCGCCTTGTGGCCGTTTCCCGCAAGAGCGGCTTTAAGCCCGCAGCTAATGGTCACTTAATAGTCACAAGGACTCAGGGCCGTAAAGGACACCTGCCCTAAAATATTGTGCTGAGGTAGGGAACGGACAAAAAAATTCAAAACAGGGGCTTCCCTGGTGGCGCAGTGGTTGAGAGTCCGCCTGCCGACGCAGGGGACACGGGTTCGTGCCCCGGTCCGGGAAGATCCCACATGCCGCGGAGTGGCTGGGCCCGTGAGCCATGGCCGCTGAGCCTGCGCGTCCAGAGCCTGTGCTCCGCAACGGGAGAGGCCCAAACAGTGAGAGGCCCGCGTACCGCAAAAATAAATAGGTAAATAAATAAATAAATAAAAAGGAACGTGGATAAAAGCTCAACCTCAGGAATTATTAGACTCATGCAAACCTAATCTGCAAAAAGTTTGCAACTCACACCTGTCGACTGACGATCGGCAAAAATTCTACAAACAATCAATACTGAAGGGGCTTTAGAGAACTGTGTACCCTCTAGCTGCTGGTGAGATGTAAAGGGCTAACAGCCAATAAGAACAGAAAGGAGCTGCCTTTAGAAGTAAAAATTGAGGTACCGTTCAATCCAGCAGTCACACCACTGGGCCTCTCACCTGAGAAGACCAGAAGCGAGAAGACCCGGGCTGCAACAGCTGCACTGCGGCCTTACTCACAATAGCCAAGACGGTGAAGCTACCAAAATGTCCATCAACAGACGACTGGATTAAGAAGAAGCGGTCCATGTACACAATGGAATATTAACCACGGAAAACAATGAAACACTGCTCTTTCAGGCACCATAGACGAGCTTGGAGATGATCACAGAACATGGGGTAAGTCGGAAAGCCAAAGACCTACATCCTATGATATCACTTATAGGCGTTATCTAATAACTGACACAAATGAACATATGTGCACAGAGAAAGACGCTCACAGACTTAGAAAACAACTACGCTTATCTAAAAGGAAAGGTGGGCGGAACGGATAAATTAAGATTAGCGTTACCATACGTATACAGATACGTGTTATACACATATATCAAAAAGACCGACCACGTAGCAAGGGAGGTGGACGGAACACTCTGTAATATTTCACATGGGAAGAGGATCTGTACATGAATAGACGTATATAATGTACAAATGAACCAGATTGTGTACACCTAGGACAAACAATAGTCTAATCATTACCCCGATTAAAATCGTTTCAAAAACCAACCAGAAGTAATGCGACATAAACTTATGGGCGTTTCTCCTGGCACATTCCATTCTAATTTACAACCTAGGAACACGACTTCCAGAAAGGCTCTGCTGCCCTAGCACCCAGATTTGGGAATGGAGAAATGCTGCCGCCTTGTGGCCGTCTCCCAAAACAGCAGCTTTAAACCCAGTGCTAACGGTCATTAAACAGTCACCAAACTTGCAGGCCTGTAAATAACACCTGCCCTCCAAAGAATCCTGGGGTCAAGCATCGACCAAAAATTCAAAAGAGGGCAACATTCCAAGAAAACCATTTCAAGAGGTATACTGTACCCCCACGTTTTTCTTTTCTTTTCTTTTTTTTTAAAAGAAAAGAAACAGGCGTGGAAAAATGATGGATTTTAGGAATTTTTAAAGACATGCAAACCCAAATTACAAAAACCTATCAGCTCACAGCACTCAGAATGGCCATTAGCAAAAATGCTGCAAACAATAAATGTGGAGAAATGCGTACCCTCGGTTCTAAGGGGGACGTGGTAAGAGCCACTGATGAAAACACAGTGGCGGTGCTTTGAAAAGGGAAACATCGAGCTACTAGTCAATCAGTCACACCCACTGCTGGGCCCATCACCCGAGAAAATGAGAATCAAAAGGCACAGGCTGGCAATCCTGCACCCCAGCAATACTTACCATAGCCGACGCTTGGAAGCAACGCAAATGTCCATCAACAGAGGAGTGCACCAAGAAGAAGTGGTCCATGCACACGATGGAATACTACTCCACTAGAAAATATGAATTCAAAAAACAAACATGAGTAAGGACACATAAGCTTTGGGGGGTCTATCAGGGCACACGGCAGCCTAATTGATATCTGAGGAACACCACTGGCAGGAAGGTCTGTCTCCCTAGGTACCAGAGTGGGCAACGTAGAAATGCTGCCGGCCTCTGGCCGATACCTGCAACAGCAGCTCGGAAATCTGTGCGAATGGTCACTTCATATGCACAGGTACTGCAGGGCTGCAAAGGAGACCTGCCCTCAAAATGTCCTGACGCAGGTAAAGGCCAAAATATTTCAAAATGTGGCACATATTTCAAGGAAACAATTTGAAGACGTAAGCTGTCATGACAGTTTGGAAAATAAAAGGACATGCCTCAAAGCTCAATTTCAAGGGATTATGAGACACATGCAAATCCAACCACAAAGAGCTATCAACTCCCACCAGCCAGAATAACCATCAGCCAAGAAACTACAAACGATCAATGCTGAAGAGGTTGTGGAGACATGCATACCCTCAGTTTCAAGTGGGACGTAACCTGGTAAGAGCCACTCATGGGAACAGAATGGAGGTGCCTGTAAAAGGTACACATTCAGCTACTCTATGATCCAGCAGGCCCACTCCGTGGCCTATAGCCTAAGAAGACAGAATTGGAAAGACACAGGCAGGAAATCTGCACTGCAGCAGTATTACAATAGCCAAGGCGTGGAAGCAACCAAAAGTCCATCAACAGATGAGTGGACAAAGAAGAACTGCTACGTGTAGAGATGGAATATTAGCTTGGGTAAAAAATGAATCAATGCCACTTGTAGCACCACAGGTGAGTCTAGAGGTGATCACGCAACTTGCAGTAAGCGAGAAAGCGAAAGACACCTAACGTATGATACCACTTGTAGGGGTTACCTAAAAAGTGAGACCAGTGAAGATATTTCCACAGAGACATCCAATCACAGATTCATTAAGCAAACTTATGGTTCACCAAATGGAAAGGTGTGAGGATTGGATACATCAGGACATTGGGGTTAACAGAGATATACAGACACATGTGAAATATAAAATCGCCACAGACCTACGGCATATCAAGAGGACACTACTCAACATTGCGTCATCAGCTACATGGGAGAAGGACCCGAAGAAGAATAGATATGTGTGTACGTGTAAAACAACCACATCTTGCACACCTAGAACAAGCAAAACACTGTAATCAAATTTGGCCTGATACAAAATAAATATTAAATTTAAAAAACGAACGGCAAGTAATGAGACATAAACCTAAGGGGCTTTTTCCTGGCGCCCTGCATTCTAATTTACAATTTACAACGCCACTTCCATTATGGCTCTGTTGCCCTAGTAACCAGATTTGGTAAGGAGAAGTGCTGCCGCCTTCTGGCCGTTTCCCACAACAGCGCTAATGGTCACTTAATATTCAAAATAATTGCAGGCCTGTAAATGACACCTGCCATCAAAAAAAAAAAAAGAATCCTGGGGTCGTAAATCGACCAGAAAATTCAAAAGACGTCAACATTTCAAGAAGACAATTTCAAGAGGCATGTTTTACGCCCATCCTGTCTTCTTTGTTTCCTTTAAAATAAAAGGGGATTTAAAAATGCTCAACATCAGCAGTTAATAAAGCCATGCAAATCCAATCTACAGAAATGTTCACCTCACAGCCGTCAGAATGATCTTCAGCAAAAAGTCTACAAAGAATAAATGCTGAAGGGGTTTCAGAAAACTGTGTACCCACTAGCTGCTGGGGGGATGTAAACTGGTAACAGCCAGCAGGGAGAACATAATGGAGGTGCGTTTAAGGGTAAACACCGAGCTACCATGTGATCTGGTAGGTCCTCTGATGCGCCTATCACCTGAGCAGAGCAGAATGGAAGAGACACAGGCTGGCAATCCTGCACGGCAGAAACATTTAATATAGCCAAGACTTGGAAGAAACCAAAATGTCCAGCAACAGGAAAATGCACAAAGAGGAAGGGGTCCATGTCAACAATGGAATATTAGCCACGGAAAACAATGAAACAGTGCCGTTTGCACCACCATATAAGGACCTAGAGATAACCACCCCACTTGAAGTAAGAAAGAAACTGAAAGACAGATATCCTATGACATCACTTATAGGTGTTACCTCAAAATTGATTCTCATGAACTTATTTCCAAGAGAAGGAAGAGCATGGATTAAGCAAACAAAATTACGTTTAGCCGAATGGAAAGGTGAAAGGAATGTATGAATTATGATATGGGGGTTAACAGACATGTACTAATACAGATGAAATATATAACCACAAAATACCTATGGAACGCCAAGAGGTCTACTCAACACTCTATAATAACCTACACGGGAAAGGAGCCAAAGAGGAATAGACGGGTACGTTGATATGATGAACCAGATTCTGTACACTTAGGAGAAACTGCATTTTCTTATCAAATTTGCTCTGACACGTAGTAAAAATTTAATTTAAAAAACAAGAAGTAGGAGATATAAGCTCTTGGGGGTTTGCCCTGGCACATTCCCCTCTCATCTGCAGGCTACTAACACGATTTCCAGGAAAGCTCTGTCGCCCAAGAACCCAGAGCTGCGAAGGTAGAAATGCTGCCGCCTTGTGGCCGTTTCCCGCAAGAGCGGCTTTAAGCCCGCAGCTAATGGTCACTTAATAGTCACAAGGACTCAGGGCCGTAAAGGACACCTGCCCTAAAATATTGTGCTGAGGTAGGGAACGGACAAAAAAATTCAAAACAGGGGCTTCCCTGGTGGCGCAGTGGTTGAGAGTCCGCCTGCCGACGCAGGGGACACGGGTTCGTGCCCCGGTCCGGGAAGATCCCACATGCCGCGGAGTGGCTGGGCCCGTGAGCCATGGCCGCTGAGCCTGCGTGTCCAGAGCCTGTGCTCCGCAACGGGAGAGGCCCAAACAGTGAGAGGCCCGCGTACCGCAAAAATAAATAGGTAAATAAATAAATAAATAAAAAGGAACGTGGATAAAAGCTCAACCTCAGGAATTATTAGACTCATGCAAACCTAATCTGCAAAAAGTTTGCAACTCACACCTGTCGACTGACGATCGGCAAAAATTCTACAAACAATCAATACTGAAGGGGCTTTAGAGAACTGTGTACCCTCTAGCTGCTGGTGAGATGTAAAGGGCTAACAGCCAATAAGAACAGAAAGGAGCTGCCTTTAGAAGTAAAAATTGAGGTACCGTTCAATCCAGCAGTCACACCACTGGGCCTCTCACCTGAGAAGACCAGAAGCGAGAAGACCCGGGCTGCAACAGCTGCACTGCGGCCTTACTCACAATAGCCAAGACGGTGAAGCTACCAAAATGTCCATCAACAGACGACTGGATTAAGAAGAAGCGGTCCATGTACACAATGGAATATTAACCACGGAAAACAATGAAACACTGCTCTTTCAGGCACCATAGACGAGCTTGGAGATGATCACAGAACATGGGGTAAGTCGGAAAGCCAAAGACCTACATCCTATGATATCACTTATAGGCGTTATCTAATAACTGACACAAATGAACATATGTGCACAGAGAAAGACGCTCACAGACTTAGAAAACAACTACGCTTATCTAAAAGGAAAGGTGGGCGGAACGGATAAATTAAGATTAGCGTTACCATACGTATACAGATACGTGTTATACACATATATCAAAAAGACCGACCACGTAGCAAGGGAGGTGGACGGAACACTCTGTAATATTTCACATGGGAAGAGGATCTGTACATGAATAGACGTATATAATGTACAAATGAACCAGATTGTGTACACCTAGGACAAACAATAGTCTAATCATTACCCCGATTAAAATCGTTTCAAAAACCAACCAGAAGTAATGCGACATAAACTTATGGGCGTTTCTCCTGGCACATTCCATTCTAATTTACAACCTAGGAACACGACTTCCAGAAAGGCTCTGCTGCCCTAGCACCCAGATTTGGGAATGGAGAAATGCTGCCGCCTTGTGGCCGTCTCCCAAAACAGCAGCTTTAAACCCAGTGCTAACGGTCATTAAACAGTCACCAAACTTGCAGGCCTGTAAATAACACCTGCCCTCCAAAGAATCCTGGGGTCAAGCATCGACCAAAAATTCAAAAGAGGGCAACATTCCAAGAAAACCATTTCAAGAGGTATACTGTACCCCCACGTTTTTCTTTTCTTTTCTTTTTTTTTAAAAGAAAAGAAACAGGCGTGGAAAAATGATGGATTTTAGGAATTTTTAAAGACATGCAAACCCAAATTACAAAAACCTATCAGCTCACAGCACTCAGAATGGCCATTAGCAAAAATGCTGCAAACAATAAATGTGGAGAAATGCGTACCCTCGGTTCTAAGGGGGACGTGGTAAGAGCCACTGATGAAAACACAGTGGCGGTGCTTTGAAAAGGGAAACATCGAGCTACTAGTCAATCAGTCACACCCACTGCTGGGCCCATCACCCGAGAAAATGAGAATCAAAAGGCACAGGCTGGCAATCCTGCACCCCAGCAATACTTACCATAGCCGACGCTTGGAAGCAACGCAAATGTCCATCAACAGAGGAGTGCACCAAGAAGAAGTGGTCCATGCACACGATGGAATACTACTCCACTAGAAAATATGAATTCAAAAAACAAACATGAGTAAGGACACATAAGCTTTGGGGGGTCTATCAGGGCACACGGCAGCCTAATTGATATCTGAGGAACACCACTGGCAGGAAGGTCTGTCTCCCTAGGTACCAGAGTGGGCAACGTAGAAATGCTGCCGGCCTCTGGCCGATACCTGCAACAGCAGCTCGGAAATCTGTGCGAATGGTCACTTCATATGCACAGGTACTGCAGGGCTGCAAAGGAGACCTGCCCTCAAAATGTCCTGACGCAGGTAAAGGCCAAAATATTTCAAAATGTGGCACATATTTCAAGGAAACAATTTGAAGACGTAAGCTGTCATGACAGTTTGGAAAATAAAAGGACATGCCTCAAAGCTCAATTTCAAGGGATTATGAGACACATGCAAATCCAACCACAAAGAGCTATCAACTCCCACCAGCCAGAATAACCATCAGCCAAGAAACTACAAACGATCAATGCTGAAGAGGTTGTGGAGACATGCATACCCTCAGTTTCAAGTGGGACGTAACCTGGTAAGAGCCACTCATGGGAACAGAATGGAGGTGCCTGTAAAAGGTACACATTCAGCTACTCTATGATCCAGCAGGCCCACTCCGTGGCCTATAGCCTAAGAAGACAGAATTGGAAAGACACAGGCAGGAAATCTGCACTGCAGCAGTATTACAATAGCCAAGGCGTGGAAGCAACCAAAAGTCCATCAACAGATGAGTGGACAAAGAAGAACTGCTACGTGTAGAGATGGAATATTAGCTTGGGTAAAAAATGAATCAATGCCACTTGTAGCACCACAGGTGAGTCTAGAGGTGATCACGCAACTTGCAGTAAGCGAGAAAGCGAAAGACACCTAACGTATGATACCACTTGTAGGGGTTACCTAAAAAGTGAGACCAGTGAAGATATTTCCACAGAGACATCCAATCACAGATTCATTAAGCAAACTTATGGTTCACCAAATGGAAAGGTGTGAGGATTGGATACATCAGGACATTGGGGTTAACAGAGATATACAGACACATGTGAAATATAAAATCGCCACAGACCTACGGCATATCAAGAGGACACTACTCAACATTGCGTCATCAGCTACATGGGAGAAGGACCCGAAGAAGAATAGATATGTGTGTACGTGTAAAACAACCACATCTTGCACACCTAGAACAAGCAAAACACTGTAATCAAATTTGGCCTGATACAAAATAAATATTAAATTTAAAAAACGAACGGCAAGTAATGAGACATAAACCTAAGGGGCTTTTTCCTGGCGCCCTGCATTCTAATTTACAATTTACAACGCCACTTCCATTATGGCTCTGTTGCCCTAGTAACCAGATTTGGTAAGGAGAAGTGCTGCCGCCTTCTGGCCGTTTCCCACAACAGCGCTAATGGTCACTTAATATTCAAAATAATTGCAGGCCTGTAAATGACACCTGCCATCAAAAAAAAAAAAGAATCCTGGGGTCGTAAATCGACCAGAAAATTCAAAAGACGTCAACATTTCAAGAAGACAATTTCAAGAGGCATGTTTTACGCCCATCCTGTCTTCTTTGTTTCCTTTAAAATAAAAGGGGATTTAAAAATGCTCAACATCAGCAGTTAATAAAGCCATGCAAATCCAATCTACAGAAATGTTCACCTCACAGCCGTCAGAATGATCTTCAGCAAAAAGTCTACAAAGAATAAATGCTGAAGGGGTTTCAGAAAACTGTGTACCCACTAGCTGCTGGGGGGATGTAAACTGGTAACAGCCAGCAGGGAGAACATAATGGAGGTGCGTTTAAGGGTAAACACCGAGCTACCATGTGATCTGGTAGGTCCTCTGATGCGCCTATCACCTGAGCAGAGCAGAATGGAAGAGACACAGGCTGGCAATCCTGCACGGCAGAAACATTTAATATAGCCAAGACTTGGAAGAAACCAAAATGTCCAGCAACAGGAAAATGCACAAAGAGGAAGGGGTCCATGTCAACAATGGAATATTAGCCACGGAAAACAATGAAACAGTGCCGTTTGCACCACCATATAAGGACCTAGAGATAACCACCCCACTTGAAGTAAGAAAGAAACTGAAAGACAGATATCCTATGACATCACTTATAGGTGTTACCTCAAAATTGATTCTCATGAACTTATTTCCAAGAGAAGGAAGAGCATGGATTAAGCAAACAAAATTACGTTTAGCCGAATGGAAAGGTGAAAGGAATGTATGAATTATGATATGGGGGTTAACAGACATGTACTAATACAGATGAAATATATAACCACAAAATACCTATGGAACGCCAAGAGGTCTACTCAACACTCTATAATAACCTACACGGGAAAGGAGCCAAAGAGGAATAGACGGGTACGTTGATATGATGAACCAGATTCTGTACACTTAGGAGAAACTGCATTTTCTTATCAAATTTGCTCTGACACGTAGTAAAAATTTAATTTAAAAAACAAGAAGTAGGAGATATAAGCTCTTGGGGGTTTGCCCTGGCACATTCCCCTCTCATCTGCAGGCTACTAACACGATTTCCAGGAAAGCTCTGTCGCCCAAGAACCCAGAGCTGCGAAGGTAGAAATGCTGCCGCCTTGTGGCCGTTTCCCGCAAGAGCGGCTTTAAGCCCGCAGCTAATGGTCACTTAATAGTCACAAGGACTCAGGGCCGTAAAGGACACCTGCCCTAAAATATTGTGCTGAGGTAGGGAACGGACAAAAAAATTCAAAACAGGGGCTTCCCTGGTGGCGCAGTGGTTGAGAGTCCGCCTGCCGACGCAGGGGACACGGGTTCGTGCCCCGGTCCGGGAAGATCCCACATGCCGCGGAGTGGCTGGGCCCGTGAGCCATGGCCGCTGAGCCTGCGCGTCCAGAGCCTGTGCTCCGCAACGGGAGAGGCCCAAACAGTGAGAGGCCCGCGTACCGCAAAAATAAATAGGTAAATAAATAAATAAATAAAAAGGAACGTGGATAAAAGCTCAACCTCAGGAATTATTAGACTCATGCAAACCTAATCTGCAAAAAGTTTGCAACTCACACCTGTCGACTGACGATCGGCAAAAATTCTACAAACAATCAATACTGAAGGGGCTTTAGAGAACTGTGTACCCTCTAGCTGCTGGTGAGATGTAAAGGGCTAACAGCCAATAAGAACAGAAAGGAGCTGCCTTTAGAAGTAAAAATTGAGGTACCGTTCAATCCAGCAGTCACACCACTGGGCCTCTCACCTGAGAAGACCAGAAGCGAGAAGACCCGGGCTGCAACAGCTGCACTGCGGCCTTACTCACAATAGCCAAGACGGTGAAGCTACCAAAATGTCCATCAACAGACGACTGGATTAAGAAGAAGCGGTCCATGTACACAATGGAATATTAACCACGGAAAACAATGAAACACTGCTCTTTCAGGCACCATAGACGAGCTTGGAGATGATCACAGAACATGGGGTAAGTCGGAAAGCCAAAGACCTACATCCTATGATATCACTTATAGGCGTTATCTAATAACTGACACAAATGAACATATGTGCACAGAGAAAGACGCTCACAGACTTAGAAAACAACTACGCTTATCTAAAAGGAAAGGTGGGCGGAACGGATAAATTAAGATTAGCGTTACCATACGTATACAGATACGTGTTATACACATATATCAAAAAGACCGACCACGTAGCAAGGGAGGTGGACGGAACACTCTGTAATATTTCACATGGGAAGAGGATCTGTACATGAATAGACGTATATAATGTACAAATGAACCAGATTGTGTACACCTAGGACAAACAATAGTCTAATCATTACCCCGATTAAAATCGTTTCAAAAACCAACCAGAAGTAATGCGACATAAACTTATGGGCGTTTCTCCTGGCACATTCCATTCTAATTTACAACCTAGGAACACGACTTCCAGAAAGGCTCTGCTGCCCTAGCACCCAGATTTGGGAATGGAGAAATGCTGCCGCCTTGTGGCCGTCTCCCAAAACAGCAGCTTTAAACCCAGTGCTAACGGTCATTAAACAGTCACCAAACTTGCAGGCCTGTAAATAACACCTGCCCTCCAAAGAATCCTGGGGTCAAGCATCGACCAAAAATTCAAAAGAGGGCAACATTCCAAGAAAACCATTTCAAGAGGTATACTGTACCCCCACGTTTTTCTTTTCTTTTCTTTTTTTTTAAAAGAAAAGAAACAGGCGTGGAAAAATGATGGATTTTAGGAATTTTTAAAGACATGCAAACCCAAATTACAAAAACCTATCAGCTCACAGCACTCAGAATGGCCATTAGCAAAAATGCTGCAAACAATAAATGTGGAGAAATGCGTACCCTCGGTTCTAAGGGGGACGTGGTAAGAGCCACTGATGAAAACACAGTGGCGGTGCTTTGAAAAGGGAAACATCGAGCTACTAGTCAATCAGTCACACCCACTGCTGGGCCCATCACCCGAGAAAATGAGAATCAAAAGGCACAGGCTGGCAATCCTGCACCCCAGCAATACTTACCATAGCCGACGCTTGGAAGCAACGCAAATGTCCATCAACAGAGGAGTGCACCAAGAAGAAGTGGTCCATGCACACGATGGAATACTACTCCACTAGAAAATATGAATTCAAAAAACAAACATGAGTAAGGACACATAAGCTTTGGGGGGTCTATCAGGGCACACGGCAGCCTAATTGATATCTGAGGAACACCACTGGCAGGAAGGTCTGTCTCCCTAGGTACCAGAGTGGGCAACGTAGAAATGCTGCCGGCCTCTGGCCGATACCTGCAACAGCAGCTCGGAAATCTGTGCGAATGGTCACTTCATATGCACAGGTACTGCAGGGCTGCAAAGGAGACCTGCCCTCAAAATGTCCTGACGCAGGTAAAGGCCAAAATATTTCAAAATGTGGCACATATTTCAAGGAAACAATTTGAAGACGTAAGCTGTCATGACAGTTTGGAAAATAAAAGGACATGCCTCAAAGCTCAATTTCAAGGGATTATGAGACACATGCAAATCCAACCACAAAGAGCTATCAACTCCCACCAGCCAGAATAACCATCAGCCAAGAAACTACAAACGATCAATGCTGAAGAGGTTGTGGAGACATGCATACCCTCAGTTTCAAGTGGGACGTAACCTGGTAAGAGCCACTCATGGGAACAGAATGGAGGTGCCTGTAAAAGGTACACATTCAGCTACTCTATGATCCAGCAGGCCCACTCCGTGGCCTATAGCCTAAGAAGACAGAATTGGAAAGACACAGGCAGGAAATCTGCACTGCAGCAGTATTACAATAGCCAAGGCGTGGAAGCAACCAAAAGTCCATCAACAGATGAGTGGACAAAGAAGAACTGCTACGTGTAGAGATGGAATATTAGCTTGGGTAAAAAATGAATCAATGCCACTTGTAGCACCACAGGTGAGTCTAGAGGTGATCACGCAACTTGCAGTAAGCGAGAAAGCGAAAGACACCTAACGTATGATACCACTTGTAGGGGTTACCTAAAAAGTGAGACCAGTGAAGATATTTCCACAGAGACATCCAATCACAGATTCATTAAGCAAACTTATGGTTCACCAAATGGAAAGGTGTGAGGATTGGATACATCAGGACATTGGGGTTAACAGAGATATACAGACACATGTGAAATATAAAATCGCCACAGACCTACGGCATATCAAGAGGACACTACTCAACATTGCGTCATCAGCTACATGGGAGAAGGACCCGAAGAAGAATAGATATGTGTGTACGTGTAAAACAACCACATCTTGCACACCTAGAACAAGCAAAACACTGTAATCAAATTTGGCCTGATACAAAATAAATATTAAATTTAAAAAACGAACGGCAAGTAATGAGACATAAACCTAAGGGGCTTTTTCCTGGCGCCCTGCATTCTAATTTACAATTTACAACGCCACTTCCATTATGGCTCTGTTGCCCTAGTAACCAGATTTGGTAAGGAGAAGTGCTGCCGCCTTCTGGCCGTTTCCCACAACAGCGCTAATGGTCACTTAATATTCAAAATAATTGCAGGCCTGTAAATGACACCTGCCATCAAAAAAAAAAAAAGAATCCTGGGGTCGTAAATCGACCAGAAAATTCAAAAGACGTCAACATTTCAAGAAGACAATTTCAAGAGGCATGTTTTACGCCCATCCTGTCTTCTTTGTTTCCTTTAAAATAAAAGGGGATTTAAAAATGCTCAACATCAGCAGTTAATAAAGCCATGCAAATCCAATCTACAGAAATGTTCACCTCACAGCCGTCAGAATGATCTTCAGCAAAAAGTCTACAAAGAATAAATGCTGAAGGGGTTTCAGAAAACTGTGTACCCACTAGCTGCTGGGGGGATGTAAACTGGTAACAGCCAGCAGGGAGAACATAATGGAGGTGTGTTTAAGGGTAAACACCGAGCTACCATGTGATCTGGTAGGTCCTCTGATGCGCCTATCACCTGAGCAGAGCAGAATGGAAGAGACACAGGCTGGCAATCCTGCACGGCAGAAACATTTAATATAGCCAAGACTTGGAAGAAACCAAAATGTCCAGCAACAGGAAAATGCACAAAGAGGAAGGGGTCCATGTCAACAATGGAATATTAGCCACGGAAAACAATGAAACAGTGCCGTTTGCACCACCATATAAGGACCTAGAGATAACCACCCCACTTGAAGTAAGAAAGAAACTGAAAGACAGATATCCTATGACATCACTTATAGGTGTTACCTCAAAATTGATTCTCATGAACTTATTTCCAAGAGAAGGAAGAGCATGGATTAAGCAAACAAAATTACGTTTAGCCGAATGGAAAGGTGAAAGGAATGTATGAATTATGATATGGGGGTTAACAGACATGTACTAATACAGATGAAATATATAACCACAAAATACCTATGGAACGCCAAGAGGTCTACTCAACACTCTATAATAACCTACACGGGAAAGGAGCCAAAGAGGAATAGACGGGTACGTTGATATGATGAACCAGATTCTGTACACTTAGGAGAAACTGCATTTTCTTATCAAATTTGCTCTGACACGTAGTAAAAATTTAATTTAAAAAACAAGAAGTAGGAGATATAAGCTCTTGGGGGTTTGCCCTGGCACATTCCCCTCTCATCTGCAGGCTACTAACACGATTTCCAGGAAAGCTCTGTCGCCCAAGAACCCAGAGCTGCGAAGGTAGAAATGCTGCCGCCTTGTGGCCGTTTCCCGCAAGAGCGGCTTTAAGCCCGCAGCTAATGGTCACTTAATAGTCACAAGGACTCAGGGCCGTAAAGGACACCTGCCCTAAAATATTGTGCTGAGGTAGGGAACGGACAAAAAAATTCAAAACAGGGGCTTCCCTGGTGGCGCAGTGGTTGAGAGTCCGCCTGCCGACGCAGGGGACACGGGTTCGTGCCCCGGTCCGGGAAGATCCCACATGCCGCGGAGTGGCTGGGCCCGTGAGCCATGGCCGCTGAGCCTGCGCGTCCAGAGCCTGTGCTCCGCAACGGGAGAGGCCCAAACAGTGAGAGGCCCGCGTACCGCAAAAATAAATAGGTAAATAAATAAATAAATAAAAAGGAACGTGGATAAAAGCTCAACCTCAGGAATTATTAGACTCATGCAAACCTAATCTGCAAAAAGTTTGCAACTCACACCTGTCGACTGACGATCGGCAAAAATTCTACAAACAATCAATACTGAAGGGGCTTTAGAGAACTGTGTACCCTCTAGCTGCTGGTGAGATGTAAAGGGCTAACAGCCAATAAGAACAGAAAGGAGCTGCCTTTAGAAGTAAAAATTGAGGTACCGTTCAATCCAGCAGTCACACCACTGGGCCTCTCACCTGAGAAGACCAGAAGCGAGAAGACCCGGGCTGCAACAGCTGCACTGCGGCCTTACTCACAATAGCCAAGACGGTGAAGCTACCAAAATGTCCATCAACAGACGACTGGATTAAGAAGAAGCGGTCCATGTACACAATGGAATATTAACCACGGAAAACAATGAAACACTGCTCTTTCAGGCACCATAGACGAGCTTGGAGATGATCACAGAACATGGGGTAAGTCGGAAAGCCAAAGACCTACATCCTATGATATCACTTATAGGCGTTATCTAATAACTGACACAAATGAACATATGTGCACAGAGAAAGACGCTCACAGACTTAGAAAACAACTACGCTTATCTAAAAGGAAAGGTGGGCGGAACGGATAAATTAAGATTAGCGTTACCATACGTATACAGATACGTGTTATACACATATATCAAAAAGACCGACCACGTAGCAAGGGAGGTGGACGGAACACTCTGTAATATTTCACATGGGAAGAGGATCTGTACATGAATAGACGTATATAATGTACAAATGAACCAGATTGTGTACACCTAGGACAAACAATAGTCTAATCATTACCCCGATTAAAATCGTTTCAAAAACCAACCAGAAGTAATGCGACATAAACTTATGGGCGTTTCTCCTGGCACATTCCATTCTAATTTACAACCTAGGAACACGACTTCCAGAAAGGCTCTGCTGCCCTAGCACCCAGATTTGGGAATGGAGAAATGCTGCCGCCTTGTGGCCGTCTCCCAAAACAGCAGCTTTAAACCCAGTGCTAACGGTCATTAAACAGTCACCAAACTTGCAGGCCTGTAAATAACACCTGCCCTCCAAAGAATCCTGGGGTCAAGCATCGACCAAAAATTCAAAAGAGGGCAACATTCCAAGAAAACCATTTCAAGAGGTATACTGTACCCCCACGTTTTTCTTTTCTTTTCTTTTTTTTTAAAAGAAAAGAAACAGGCGTGGAAAAATGATGGATTTTAGGAATTTTTAAAGACATGCAAACCCAAATTACAAAAACCTATCAGCTCACAGCACTCAGAATGGCCATTAGCAAAAATGCTGCAAACAATAAATGTGGAGAAATGCGTACCCTCGGTTCTAAGGGGGACGTGGTAAGAGCCACTGATGAAAACACAGTGGCGGTGCTTTGAAAAGGGAAACATCGAGCTACTAGTCAATCAGTCACACCCACTGCTGGGCCCATCACCCGAGAAAATGAGAATCAAAAGGCACAGGCTGGCAATCCTGCACCCCAGCAATACTTACCATAGCCGACGCTTGGAAGCAACGCAAATGTCCATCAACAGAGGAGTGCACCAAGAAGAAGTGGTCCATGCACACGATGGAATACTACTCCACTAGAAAATATGAATTCAAAAAACAAACATGAGTAAGGACACATAAGCTTTGGGGGGTCTATCAGGGCACACGGCAGCCTAATTGATATCTGAGGAACACCACTGGCAGGAAGGTCTGTCTCCCTAGGTACCAGAGTGGGCAACGTAGAAATGCTGCCGGCCTCTGGCCGATACCTGCAACAGCAGCTCGGAAATCTGTGCGAATGGTCACTTCATATGCACAGGTACTGCAGGGCTGCAAAGGAGACCTGCCCTCAAAATGTCCTGACGCAGGTAAAGGCCAAAATATTTCAAAATGTGGCACATATTTCAAGGAAACAATTTGAAGACGTAAGCTGTCATGACAGTTTGGAAAATAAAAGGACATGCCTCAAAGCTCAATTTCAAGGGATTATGAGACACATGCAAATCCAACCACAAAGAGCTATCAACTCCCACCAGCCAGAATAACCATCAGCCAAGAAACTACAAACGATCAATGCTGAAGAGGTTGTGGAGACATGCATACCCTCAGTTTCAAGTGGGACGTAACCTGGTAAGAGCCACTCATGGGAACAGAATGGAGGTGCCTGTAAAAGGTACACATTCAGCTACTCTATGATCCAGCAGGCCCACTCCGTGGCCTATAGCCTAAGAAGACAGAATTGGAAAGACACAGGCAGGAAATCTGCACTGCAGCAGTATTACAATAGCCAAGGCGTGGAAGCAACCAAAAGTCCATCAACAGATGAGTGGACAAAGAAGAACTGCTACGTGTAGAGATGGAATATTAGCTTGGGTAAAAAATGAATCAATGCCACTTGTAGCACCACAGGTGAGTCTAGAGGTGATCACGCAACTTGCAGTAAGCGAGAAAGCGAAAGACACCTAACGTATGATACCACTTGTAGGGGTTACCTAAAAAGTGAGACCAGTGAAGATATTTCCACAGAGACATCCAATCACAGATTCATTAAGCAAACTTATGGTTCACCAAATGGAAAGGTGTGAGGATTGGATACATCAGGACATTGGGGTTAACAGAGATATACAGACACATGTGAAATATAAAATCGCCACAGACCTACGGCATATCAAGAGGACACTACTCAACATTGCGTCATCAGCTACATGGGAGAAGGACCCGAAGAAGAATAGATATGTGTGTACGTGTAAAACAACCACATCTTGCACACCTAGAACAAGCAAAACACTGTAATCAAATTTGGCCTGATACAAAATAAATATTAAATTTAAAAAACGAACGGCAAGTAATGAGACATAAACCTAAGGGGCTTTTTCCTGGCGCCCTGCATTCTAATTTACAATTTACAACGCCACTTCCATTATGGCTCTGTTGCCCTAGTAACCAGATTTGGTAAGGAGAAGTGCTGCCGCCTTCTGGCCGTTTCCCACAACAGCGCTAATGGTCACTTAATATTCAAAATAATTGCAGGCCTGTAAATGACACCTGCCATCAAAAAAAAAAAAAGAATCCTGGGGTCGTAAATCGACCAGAAAATTCAAAAGACGTCAACATTTCAAGAAGACAATTTCAAGAGGCATGTTTTACGCCCATCCTGTCTTCTTTGTTTCCTTTAAAATAAAAGGGGATTTAAAAATGCTCAACATCAGCAGTTAATAAAGCCATGCAAATCCAATCTACAGAAATGTTCACCTCACAGCCGTCAGAATGATCTTCAGCAAAAAGTCTACAAAGAATAAATGCTGAAGGGGTTTCAGAAAACTGTGTACCCACTAGCTGCTGGGGGGATGTAAACTGGTAACAGCCAGCAGGGAGAACATAATGGAGGTGCGTTTAAGGGTAAACACCGAGCTACCATGTGATCTGGTAGGTCCTCTGATGCGCCTATCACCTGAGCAGAGCAGAATGGAAGAGACACAGGCTGGCAATCCTGCACGGCAGAAACATTTAATATAGCCAAGACTTGGAAGAAACCAAAATGTCCAGCAACAGGAAAATGCACAAAGAGGAAGGGGTCCATGTCAACAATGGAATATTAGCCACGGAAAACAATGAAACAGTGCCGTTTGCACCACCATATAAGGACCTAGAGATAACCACCCCACTTGAAGTAAGAAAGAAACTGAAAGACAGATATCCTATGACATCACTTATAGGTGTTACCTCAAAATTGATTCTCATGAACTTATTTCCAAGAGAAGGAAGAGCATGGATTAAGCAAACAAAATTACGTTTAGCCGAATGGAAAGGTGAAAGGAATGTATGAATTATGATATGGGGGTTAACAGACATGTACTAATACAGATGAAATATATAACCACAAAATACCTATGGAACGCCAAGAGGTCTACTCAACACTCTATAATAACCTACACGGGAAAGGAGCCAAAGAGGAATAGACGGGTACGTTGATATGATGAACCAGATTCTGTACACTTAGGAGAAACTGCATTTTCTTATCAAATTTGCTCTGACACGTAGTAAAAATTTAATTTAAAAAACAAGAAGTAGGAGATATAAGCTCTTGGGGGTTTGCCCTGGCACATTCCCCTCTCATCTGCAGGCTACTAACACGATTTCCAGGAAAGCTCTGTCGCCCAAGAACCCAGAGCTGCGAAGGTAGAAATGCTGCCGCCTTGTGGCCGTTTCCCGCAAGAGCGGCTTTAAGCCCGCAGCTAATGGTCACTTAATAGTCACAAGGACTCAGGGCCGTAAAGGACACCTGCCCTAAAATATTGTGCTGAGGTAGGGAACGGACAAAAAAATTCAAAACAGGGGCTTCCCTGGTGGCGCAGTGGTTGAGAGTCCGCCTGCCGACGCAGGGGACACGGGTTCGTGCCCCGGTCCGGGAAGATCCCACATGCCGCGGAGTGGCTGGGCCCGTGAGCCATGGCCGCTGAGCCTGCGTGTCCAGAGCCTGTGCTCCGCAACGGGAGAGGCCCAAACAGTGAGAGGCCCGCGTACCGCAAAAATAAATAGGTAAATAAATAAATAAATAAAAAGGAACGTGGATAAAAGCTCAACCTCAGGAATTATTAGACTCATGCAAACCTAATCTGCAAAAAGTTTGCAACTCACACCTGTCGACTGACGATCGGCAAAAATTCTACAAACAATCAATACTGAAGGGGCTTTAGAGAACTGTGTACCCTCTAGCTGCTGGTGAGATGTAAAGGGCTAACAGCCAATAAGAACAGAAAGGAGCTGCCTTTAGAAGTAAAAATTGAGGTACCGTTCAATCCAGCAGTCACACCACTGGGCCTCTCACCTGAGAAGACCAGAAGCGAGAAGACCCGGGCTGCAACAGCTGCACTGCGGCCTTACTCACAATAGCCAAGACGGTGAAGCTACCAAAATGTCCATCAACAGACGACTGGATTAAGAAGAAGCGGTCCATGTACACAATGGAATATTAACCACGGAAAACAATGAAACACTGCTCTTTCAGGCACCATAGACGAGCTTGGAGATGATCACAGAACATGGGGTAAGTCGGAAAGCCAAAGACCTACATCCTATGATATCACTTATAGGCGTTATCTAATAACTGACACAAATGAACATATGTGCACAGAGAAAGACGCTCACAGACTTAGAAAACAACTACGCTTATCTAAAAGGAAAGGTGGGCGGAACGGATAAATTAAGATTAGCGTTACCATACGTATACAGATACGTGTTATACACATATATCAAAAAGACCGACCACGTAGCAAGGGAGGTGGACGGAACACTCTGTAATATTTCACATGGGAAGAGGATCTGTACATGAATAGACGTATATAATGTACAAATGAACCAGATTGTGTACACCTAGGACAAACAATAGTCTAATCATTACCCCGATTAAAATCGTTTCAAAAACCAACCAGAAGTAATGCGACATAAACTTATGGGCGTTTCTCCTGGCACATTCCATTCTAATTTACAACCTAGGAACACGACTTCCAGAAAGGCTCTGCTGCCCTAGCACCCAGATTTGGGAATGGAGAAATGCTGCCGCCTTGTGGCCGTCTCCCAAAACAGCAGCTTTAAACCCAGTGCTAACGGTCATTAAACAGTCACCAAACTTGCAGGCCTGTAAATAACACCTGCCCTCCAAAGAATCCTGGGGTCAAGCATCGACCAAAAATTCAAAAGAGGGCAACATTCCAAGAAAACCATTTCAAGAGGTATACTGTACCCCCACGTTTTTCTTTTCTTTTCTTTTTTTTTAAAAGAAAAGAAACAGGCGTGGAAAAATGATGGATTTTAGGAATTTTTAAAGACATGCAAACCCAAATTACAAAAACCTATCAGCTCACAGCACTCAGAATGGCCATTAGCAAAAATGCTGCAAACAATAAATGTGGAGAAATGCGTACCCTCGGTTCTAAGGGGGACGTGGTAAGAGCCACTGATGAAAACACAGTGGCGGTGCTTTGAAAAGGGAAACATCGAGCTACTAGTCAATCAGTCACACCCACTGCTGGGCCCATCACCCGAGAAAATGAGAATCAAAAGGCACAGGCTGGCAATCCTGCACCCCAGCAATACTTACCATAGCCGACGCTTGGAAGCAACGCAAATGTCCATCAACAGAGGAGTGCACCAAGAAGAAGTGGTCCATGCACACGATGGAATACTACTCCACTAGAAAATATGAATTCAAAAAACAAACATGAGTAAGGACACATAAGCTTTGGGGGGTCTATCAGGGCACACGGCAGCCTAATTGATATCTGAGGAACACCACTGGCAGGAAGGTCTGTCTCCCTAGGTACCAGAGTGGGCAACGTAGAAATGCTGCCGGCCTCTGGCCGATACCTGCAACAGCAGCTCGGAAATCTGTGCGAATGGTCACTTCATATGCACAGGTACTGCAGGGCTGCAAAGGAGACCTGCCCTCAAAATGTCCTGACGCAGGTAAAGGCCAAAATATTTCAAAATGTGGCACATATTTCAAGGAAACAATTTGAAGACGTAAGCTGTCATGACAGTTTGGAAAATAAAAGGACATGCCTCAAAGCTCAATTTCAAGGGATTATGAGACACATGCAAATCCAACCACAAAGAGCTATCAACTCCCACCAGCCAGAATAACCATCAGCCAAGAAACTACAAACGATCAATGCTGAAGAGGTTGTGGAGACATGCATACCCTCAGTTTCAAGTGGGACGTAACCTGGTAAGAGCCACTCATGGGAACAGAATGGAGGTGCCTGTAAAAGGTACACATTCAGCTACTCTATGATCCAGCAGGCCCACTCCGTGGCCTATAGCCTAAGAAGACAGAATTGGAAAGACACAGGCAGGAAATCTGCACTGCAGCAGTATTACAATAGCCAAGGCGTGGAAGCAACCAAAAGTCCATCAACAGATGAGTGGACAAAGAAGAACTGCTACGTGTAGAGATGGAATATTAGCTTGGGTAAAAAATGAATCAATGCCACTTGTAGCACCACAGGTGAGTCTAGAGGTGATCACGCAACTTGCAGTAAGCGAGAAAGCGAAAGACACCTAACGTATGATACCACTTGTAGGGGTTACCTAAAAAGTGAGACCAGTGAAGATATTTCCACAGAGACATCCAATCACAGATTCATTAAGCAAACTTATGGTTCACCAAATGGAAAGGTGTGAGGATTGGATACATCAGGACATTGGGGTTAACAGAGATATACAGACACATGTGAAATATAAAATCGCCACAGACCTACGGCATATCAAGAGGACACTACTCAACATTGCGTCATCAGCTACATGGGAGAAGGACCCGAAGAAGAATAGATATGTGTGTACGTGTAAAACAACCACATCTTGCACACCTAGAACAAGCAAAACACTGTAATCAAATTTGGCCTGATACAAAATAAATATTAAATTTAAAAAACGAACGGCAAGTAATGAGACATAAACCTAAGGGGCTTTTTCCTGGCGCCCTGCATTCTAATTTACAATTTACAACGCCACTTCCATTATGGCTCTGTTGCCCTAGTAACCAGATTTGGTAAGGAGAAGTGCTGCCGCCTTCTGGCCGTTTCCCACAACAGCGCTAATGGTCACTTAATATTCAAAATAATTGCAGGCCTGTAAATGACACCTGCCATCAAAAAAAAAAAAGAATCCTGGGGTCGTAAATCGACCAGAAAATTCAAAAGACGTCAACATTTCAAGAAGACAATTTCAAGAGGCATGTTTTACGCCCATCCTGTCTTCTTTGTTTCCTTTAAAATAAAAGGGGATTTAAAAATGCTCAACATCAGCAGTTAATAAAGCCATGCAAATCCAATCTACAGAAATGTTCACCTCACAGCCGTCAGAATGATCTTCAGCAAAAAGTCTACAAAGAATAAATGCTGAAGGGGTTTCAGAAAACTGTGTACCCACTAGCTGCTGGGGGGATGTAAACTGGTAACAGCCAGCAGGGAGAACATAATGGAGGTGCGTTTAAGGGTAAACACCGAGCTACCATGTGATCTGGTAGGTCCTCTGATGCGCCTATCACCTGAGCAGAGCAGAATGGAAGAGACACAGGCTGGCAATCCTGCACGGCAGAAACATTTAATATAGCCAAGACTTGGAAGAAACCAAAATGTCCAGCAACAGGAAAATGCACAAAGAGGAAGGGGTCCATGTCAACAATGGAATATTAGCCACGGAAAACAATGAAACAGTGCCGTTTGCACCACCATATAAGGACCTAGAGATAACCACCCCACTTGAAGTAAGAAAGAAACTGAAAGACAGATATCCTATGACATCACTTATAGGTGTTACCTCAAAATTGATTCTCATGAACTTATTTCCAAGAGAAGGAAGAGCATGGATTAAGCAAACAAAATTACGTTTAGCCGAATGGAAAGGTGAAAGGAATGTATGAATTATGATATGGGGGTTAACAGACATGTACTAATACAGATGAAATATATAACCACAAAATACCTATGGAACGCCAAGAGGTCTACTCAACACTCTATAATAACCTACACGGGAAAGGAGCCAAAGAGGAATAGACGGGTACGTTGATATGATGAACCAGATTCTGTACACTTAGGAGAAACTGCATTTTCTTATCAAATTTGCTCTGACACGTAGTAAAAATTTAATTTAAAAAACAAGAAGTAGGAGATATAAGCTCTTGGGGGTTTGCCCTGGCACATTCCCCTCTCATCTGCAGGCTACTAACACGATTTCCAGGAAAGCTCTGTCGCCCAAGAACCCAGAGCTGCGAAGGTAGAAATGCTGCCGCCTTGTGGCCGTTTCCCGCAAGAGCGGCTTTAAGCCCGCAGCTAATGGTCACTTAATAGTCACAAGGACTCAGGGCCGTAAAGGACACCTGCCCTAAAATATTGTGCTGAGGTAGGGAACGGACAAAAAAATTCAAAACAGGGGCTTCCCTGGTGGCGCAGTGGTTGAGAGTCCGCCTGCCGACGCAGGGGACACGGGTTCGTGCCCCGGTCCGGGAAGATCCCACATGCCGCGGAGTGGCTGGGCCCGTGAGCCATGGCCGCTGAGCCTGCGCGTCCAGAGCCTGTGCTCCGCAACGGGAGAGGCCCAAACAGTGAGAGGCCCGCGTACCGCAAAAATAAATAGGTAAATAAATAAATAAATAAAAAGGAACGTGGATAAAAGCTCAACCTCAGGAATTATTAGACTCATGCAAACCTAATCTGCAAAAAGTTTGCAACTCACACCTGTCGACTGACGATCGGCAAAAATTCTACAAACAATCAATACTGAAGGGGCTTTAGAGAACTGTGTACCCTCTAGCTGCTGGTGAGATGTAAAGGGCTAACAGCCAATAAGAACAGAAAGGAGCTGCCTTTAGAAGTAAAAATTGAGGTACCGTTCAATCCAGCAGTCACACCACTGGGCCTCTCACCTGAGAAGACCAGAAGCGAGAAGACCCGGGCTGCAACAGCTGCACTGCGGCCTTACTCACAATAGCCAAGACGGTGAAGCTACCAAAATGTCCATCAACAGACGACTGGATTAAGAAGAAGCGGTCCATGTACACAATGGAATATTAACCACGGAAAACAATGAAACACTGCTCTTTCAGGCACCATAGACGAGCTTGGAGATGATCACAGAACATGGGGTAAGTCGGAAAGCCAAAGACCTACATCCTATGATATCACTTATAGGCGTTATCTAATAACTGACACAAATGAACATATGTGCACAGAGAAAGACGCTCACAGACTTAGAAAACAACTACGCTTATCTAAAAGGAAAGGTGGGCGGAACGGATAAATTAAGATTAGCGTTACCATACGTATACAGATACGTGTTATACACATATATCAAAAAGACCGACCACGTAGCAAGGGAGGTGGACGGAACACTCTGTAATATTTCACATGGGAAGAGGATCTGTACATGAATAGACGTATATAATGTACAAATGAACCAGATTGTGTACACCTAGGACAAACAATAGTCTAATCATTACCCCGATTAAAATCGTTTCAAAAACCAACCAGAAGTAATGCGACATAAACTTATGGGCGTTTCTCCTGGCACATTCCATTCTAATTTACAACCTAGGAACACGACTTCCAGAAAGGCTCTGCTGCCCTAGCACCCAGATTTGGGAATGGAGAAATGCTGCCGCCTTGTGGCCGTCTCCCAAAACAGCAGCTTTAAACCCAGTGCTAACGGTCATTAAACAGTCACCAAACTTGCAGGCCTGTAAATAACACCTGCCCTCCAAAGAATCCTGGGGTCAAGCATCGACCAAAAATTCAAAAGAGGGCAACATTCCAAGAAAACCATTTCAAGAGGTATACTGTACCCCCACGTTTTTCTTTTCTTTTCTTTTTTTTTAAAAGAAAAGAAACAGGCGTGGAAAAATGATGGATTTTAGGAATTTTTAAAGACATGCAAACCCAAATTACAAAAACCTATCAGCTCACAGCACTCAGAATGGCCATTAGCAAAAATGCTGCAAACAATAAATGTGGAGAAATGCGTACCCTCGGTTCTAAGGGGGACGTGGTAAGAGCCACTGATGAAAACACAGTGGCGGTGCTTTGAAAAGGGAAACATCGAGCTACTAGTCAATCAGTCACACCCACTGCTGGGCCCATCACCCGAGAAAATGAGAATCAAAAGGCACAGGCTGGCAATCCTGCACCCCAGCAATACTTACCATAGCCGACGCTTGGAAGCAACGCAAATGTCCATCAACAGAGGAGTGCACCAAGAAGAAGTGGTCCATGCACACGATGGAATACTACTCCACTAGAAAATATGAATTCAAAAAACAAACATGAGTAAGGACACATAAGCTTTGGGGGGTCTATCAGGGCACACGGCAGCCTAATTGATATCTGAGGAACACCACTGGCAGGAAGGTCTGTCTCCCTAGGTACCAGAGTGGGCAACGTAGAAATGCTGCCGGCCTCTGGCCGATACCTGCAACAGCAGCTCGGAAATCTGTGCGAATGGTCACTTCATATGCACAGGTACTGCAGGGCTGCAAAGGAGACCTGCCCTCAAAATGTCCTGACGCAGGTAAAGGCCAAAATATTTCAAAATGTGGCACATATTTCAAGGAAACAATTTGAAGACGTAAGCTGTCATGACAGTTTGGAAAATAAAAGGACATGCCTCAAAGCTCAATTTCAAGGGATTATGAGACACATGCAAATCCAACCACAAAGAGCTATCAACTCCCACCAGCCAGAATAACCATCAGCCAAGAAACTACAAACGATCAATGCTGAAGAGGTTGTGGAGACATGCATACCCTCAGTTTCAAGTGGGACGTAACCTGGTAAGAGCCACTCATGGGAACAGAATGGAGGTGCCTGTAAAAGGTACACATTCAGCTACTCTATGATCCAGCAGGCCCACTCCGTGGCCTATAGCCTAAGAAGACAGAATTGGAAAGACACAGGCAGGAAATCTGCACTGCAGCAGTATTACAATAGCCAAGGCGTGGAAGCAACCAAAAGTCCATCAACAGATGAGTGGACAAAGAAGAACTGCTACGTGTAGAGATGGAATATTAGCTTGGGTAAAAAATGAATCAATGCCACTTGTAGCACCACAGGTGAGTCTAGAGGTGATCACGCAACTTGCAGTAAGCGAGAAAGCGAAAGACACCTAACGTATGATACCACTTGTAGGGGTTACCTAAAAAGTGAGACCAGTGAAGATATTTCCACAGAGACATCCAATCACAGATTCATTAAGCAAACTTATGGTTCACCAAATGGAAAGGTGTGAGGATTGGATACATCAGGACATTGGGGTTAACAGAGATATACAGACACATGTGAAATATAAAATCGCCACAGACCTACGGCATATCAAGAGGACACTACTCAACATTGCGTCATCAGCTACATGGGAGAAGGACCCGAAGAAGAATAGATATGTGTGTACGTGTAAAACAACCACATCTTGCACACCTAGAACAAGCAAAACACTGTAATCAAATTTGGCCTGATACAAAATAAAAATTAAATTTAAAAAACGAACGGCAAGTAATGAGACATAAACCTAAGGGGCTTTTTCCTGGCGCCCTGCATTCTAATTTACAATTTACAACGCCACTTCCATTATGGCTCTGTTGCCCTAGTAACCAGATTTGGTAAGGAGAAGTGCTGCCGCCTTCTGGCCGTTTCCCACAACAGCGCTAATGGTCACTTAATATTCAAAATAATTGCAGGCCTGTAAATGACACCTGCCATCAAAAAAAAAAAGAATCCTGGGGTCGTAAATCGACCAGAAAATTCAAAAGACGTCAACATTTCAAGAAGACAATTTCAAGAGGCATGTTTTACGCCCATTCTGTCTTCTTTGTTTCCTTTAAAATAAAAGGGGATTTAAAAATGCTCAACATCAGCAGTTAATAAAGCCATGCAAATCCAATCTACAGAAATGTTCACCTCACAGCCGTCAGAATGATCTTCAGCAAAAAGTCTACAAAGAATAAATGCTGAAGGGGTTTCAGAAAACTGTGTACCCACTAGCTGCTGGGGGGATGTAAACTGGTAACAGCCAGCAGGGAGAACATAATGGAGGTGCGTTTAAGGGTAAACACCGAGCTACCATGTGATCTGGTAGGTCCTCTGATGCGCCTATCACCTGAGCAGAGCAGAATGGAAGAGACACAGGCTGGCAATCCTGCACGGCAGAAACATTTAATATAGCCAAGACTTGGAAGAAACCAAAATGTCCAGCAACAGGAAAATGCACAAAGAGGAAGGGGTCCATGTCAACAATGGAATATTAGCCACGGAAAACAATGAAACAGTGCCGTTTGCACCACCATATAAGGACCTAGAGATAACCACCCCACTTGAAGTAAGAAAGAAACTGAAAGACAGATATCCTATGACATCACTTATAGGTGTTACCTCAAAATTGATTCTCATGAACTTATTTCCAAGAGAAGGAAGAGCATGGATTAAGCAAACAAAGTTACGTTTAGCCGAATGGAAAGGTGAAAGGAATGTATGAATTATGATATGGGGGTTAACAGACATGTACTAATACAGATGAAATATATAACCACAAAATACCTATGGAACGCCAAGAGGTCTACTCAACACTCTATAATAACCTACACGGGAAAGGAGCCAAAGAGGAATAGACGGATACGTTGATATGATGAACCAGATTCTGTACACTTAGGAGAAACTGCATTTTCTTATCAAATTTGCTCTGACACGTAATAAAAATTTAATTTAAAAAACAAGAAGTAGGAGATATAAGCTCTTGGGGGTTTGCCCTGGCACATTCCCCTCTCATCTGCAGGCTACTAACACGATTTCCAGGAAAGCTCTGTCGCCCAAGAACCCAGAGCTGCGAAGGTAGAAATGCTGCCGCCTTGTGGCCGTTTCCCGCAAGAGCGGCTTTAAGCCCGCAGCTAATGGTCACTTAATAGTCACAAGGACTCAGGGCCGTAAAGGACACCTGCCCTAAAATATTGTGCTGAGGTAGGGAACGGACAAAAAAATTCAAAACAGGGGCTTCCCTGGTGGCGCAGTGGTTGAGAGTCCGCCTGCCGACGCAGGGGACACGGGTTCGTGCCCCGGTCCGGGAAGATCCCACATGCCGCGGAGTGGCTGGGCCCGTGAGCCATGGCCGCTGAGCCTGCGCTCCGCAACGGGAGAGGCCCAAACAGTGAGAGGCCCGCGTACCGCAAAAATAAATAGGTAAATAAATAAATAAATAAAAAGGAACGTGGATTAAAAAGGAACGTGGATAAAAGCTCAACCTCAGGAATTATTAGACTCATGCAAATCTAATCTGCAAAAAGTTTGCAACTCACACCTGTCGACTGACGATCGGCAAAAATTCTACAAACAATCAATACTGAAGGGGCTTTAGAGAACTGTGTACCCTCTAGCTGCTGGTGAGATGTAAAGTGCTAACAGCCAATAAGAACAGAAAGGAGCTGCCTTTAGAAGTAAAAATTGAGGTACCGTTCAATCCAGCAGTCACACCACTGGGCCTCTCACCTGAGAAGACCAGAAGCGAGAAGACCCGGGCTGCAACAGCTGCACTGCGGCCTTACTCACAATAGCCAAGACGGTGAAGCTACCAAAATGTCCATCAACAGACGACTGGATTAAGAAGAAGCGGTCCATGTACACAATGGAATATTAACCACGGAAAACAATGAAACACTGCTCTTTCAGGCACCATAGACGAGCTTGGAGATGATCACAGAACATGGGGTAAGTCGGAAAGCCAAAGACCTACATCCTATGATATCACTTATAGGCGTTATCTAATAACTGACACAAATGAACATATGTGCACAGAGAAAGACGCTCACAGACTTAGAAAACAACTACGCTTATCTAAAAGGAAAGGTGGGCGGAACGGATAAATTAAGATTAGCGTTACCATACGTATACAGATACGTGTTATACACATATATCAAAAAGACCGACCACGTAGCAAGGGAGGTGGACGGAACACTCTGTAATATTTCACATGGGAAGAGGATCTGTACATGAATAGACGTATATAATGTACAAATGAACCAGATTGTGTACACCTAGGACAAACAATAGTCTAATCATTACCCCGATTAAAATCGTTTCAAAAACCAACCAGAAGTAATGCGACATAAACTTATGGGCGTTTCTCCTGGCACATTCCATTCTAATTTACAACCTAGGAACACGACTTCCAGAAAGGCTCTGCTGCCCTAGTACCCAGATTTGGGAATGGAGAAATGCTGCCGCCTTGTGGCCGTCTCCCAAAACAGCAGCTTTAAACCCAGTGCTAACGGTCATTAAACAGTCACCAAACTTGCAGGCCTGTAAATAACACCTGCCCTCCAAAGAATCCTGGGGTCAAGCATCGACCAAAAATTCAAAAGAGGGCAACATTCCAAGAAAACCATTTCAAGAGGTATACTGTACCCCCACGTTTTTCTTTTCTTTTCTTTTTTTTTAAAAGAAAAGAAACAGGCGTGGAAAAATGATGGATTTTAGGAATTTTTAAAGACATGCAAACCCAAATTACAAAAACCTATCAGCTCACAGCACTCAGAATGGCCATTAGCAAAAATGCTGCAAACAATAAATGTGGAGAAATGCGTACCCTCGGTTCTAAGGGGGACGTGGTAAGAGCCACTGATGAAAACACAGTGGCGGTGCTTTGAAAAGGGAAACATCGAGCTACTAGTCAATCAGTCACACCCACTGCTGGGCCCATCACCCGAGAAAATGAGAATCAAAAGGCACAGGCTGGCAATCCTGCACCCCAGCAATACTTACCATAGCCGACGCTTGGAAGCAACGCAAATGTCCATCAACAGAGGAGTGCACCAAGAAGAAGTGGTCCATGCACACGATGGAATACTACTCCACTAGAAAATATGAATTCAAAAAACAAACATGAGTAAGGACACATAAGCTTTGGGGGGTCTATCAGGGCACACGGCAGCCTAATTGATATCTGAGGAACACCACTGGCAGGAAGGTCTGTCTCCCTAGGTACCAGAGTGGGCAACGTAGAAATGCTGCCGGCCTCTGGCCGATACCTGCAACAGCAGCTCGGAAATCTGTGCGAATGGTCACTTCATATGCACAGGTACTGCAGGGCTGCAAAGGAGACCTGCCCTCAAAATGTCCTGACGCAGGTAAAGGCCAAAATATTTCAAAATGTGGCACATATTTCAAGGAAACAATTTGAAGACGTAAGCTGTCATGACAGTTTGGAAAATAAAAGGACATGCCTCAAAGCTCAATTTCAAGGGATTATGAGACACATGCAAATCCAACCACAAAGAGCTATCAACTCCCACCAGCCAGAATAACCATCAGCCAAGAAACTACAAACGATCAATGCTGAAGAGGTTGTGGAGACATGCATACCCTCAGTTTCAAGTGGGACGTAACCTGGTAAGAGCCACTCATGGGAACAGAATGGAGGTGCCTGTAAAAGGTACACATTCAGCTACTCTATGATCCAGCAGGCCCACTCCGTGGCCTATAGCCTAAGAAGACAGAATTGGAAAGACACAGGCAGGAAATCTGCACTGCAGCAGTATTACAATAGCCAAGGCGTGGAAGCAACCAAAAGTCCATCAACAGATGAGTGGACAAAGAAGAACTGCTACGTGTAGAGATGGAATATTAGCTTGGGTAAAAAATGAATCAATGCCACTTGTAGCACCACAGGTGAGTCTAGAGGTGATCACGCAACTTGCAGTAAGCGAGAAAGCGAAAGACACCTAACGTATGATACCACTTGTAGGGGTTACCTAAAAAGTGAGACCAGTGAAGATATTTCCACAGAGACATCCAATCACAGATTCATTAAGCAAACTTATGGTTCACCAAATGGAAAGGTGTGAGGATTGGATACATCAGGACATTGGGGTTAACAGAGATATACAGACACATGTGAAATATAAAATCGCCACAGACCTACGGCATATCAAGAGGACACTACTCAACATTGCGTCATCAGCTACATGGGAGAAGGACCCGAAGAAGAATAGATATGTGTGTACGTGTAAAACAACCACATCTTGCACACCTAGAACAAGCAAAACACTGTAATCAAATTTGGCCTGATACAAAATAAAAATTAAATTTAAAAAACGAACGGCAAGTAATGAGACATAAACCTAAGGGGCTTTTTCCTGGCGCCCTGCATTCTAATTTACAATTTACAACGCCACTTCCATTATGGCTCTGTTGCCCTAGTAACCAGATTTGGTAAGGAGAAGTGCTGCCGCCTTCTGGCCGTTTCCCACAACAGCGCTAATGGTCACTTAATATTCAAAATAATTGCAGGCCTGTAAATGACACCTGCCATCAAAAAAAAAAAGAATCCTGGGGTCGTAAATCGACCAGAAAATTCAAAAGACGTCAACATTTCAAGAAGACAATTTCAAGAGGCATGTTTTACGCCCATCCTGTCTTCTTTGTTTCCTTTAAAATAAAAGGGGATTTAAAAATGCTCAACATCAGCAGTTAATAAAGCCATGCAAATCCAATCTACAGAAATGTTCACCTCACAGCCGTCAGAATGATCTTCAGCAAAAAGTCTACAAAGAATAAATGCTGAAGGGGTTTCAGAAAACTGTGTACCCACTAGCTGCTGGGGGGATGTAAACTGGTAACAGCCAGCAGGGAGAACATAATGGAGGTGCGTTTAAGGGTAAACACCGAGCTACCATGTGATCTGGTAGGTCCTCTGATGCGCCTATCACCTGAGCAGAGCAGAATGGAAGAGACACAGGCTGGCAATCCTGCACGGCAGAAACATTTAATATAGCCAAGACTTGGAAGAAACCAAAATGTCCAGCAACAGGAAAATGCACAAAGAGGAAGGGGTCCATGTCAACAATGGAATATTAGCCACGGAAAACAATGAAACAGTGCCGTTTGCACCACCATATAAGGACCTAGAGATAACCACCCCACTTGAAGTAAGAAAGAAACTGAAAGACAGATATCCTATGACATCACTTATAGGTGTTACCTCAAAATTGATTCTCATGAACTTATTTCCAAGAGAAGGAAGAGCATGGATTAAGCAAACAAAATTACGTTTAGCCGAATGGAAAGGTGAAAGGAATGTATGAATTATGATATGGGGGTTAACAGACATGTACTAATACAGATGAAATATATAACCACAAAATACCTATGGAACGCCAAGAGGTCTACTCAACACTCTATAATAACCTACACGGGAAAGGAGCCAAAGAGGAATAGACGGATACGTTGATATGATGAACCAGATTCTGTACACTTAGGAGAAACTGCATTTTCTTATCAAATTTGCTCTGACACGTAATAAAAATTTAATTTAAAAAACAAGAAGTAGGAGATATAAGCTCTTGGGGGTTTGCCCTGGCACATTCCCCTCTCATCTGCAGGCTACTAACACGATTTCCAGGAAAGCTCTGTCGCCCAAGAACCCAGAGCTGCGAAGGTAGAAATGCTGCCGCCTTGTGGCCGTTTCCCGCAAGAGCGGCTTTAAGCCCGCAGCTAATGGTCACTTAATAGTCACAAGGACTCAGGGCCGTAAAGGACACCTGCCCTAAAATATTGTGCTGAGGTAGGGAACGGACAAAAAAATTCAAAACAGGGGCTTCCCTGGTGGCGCAGTGGTTGAGAGTCCGCCTGCCGACGCAGGGGACACGGGTTCGTGCCCCGGTCCGGGAAGATCCCACATGCCGCGGAGTGGCTGGGCCCGTGAGCCATGGCCGCTGAGCCTGCGCTCCGCAACGGGAGAGGCCCAAACAGTGAGAGGCCCGCGTACCGCAAAAATAAATAGGTAAATAAATAAATAAATAAAAAGGAACGTGGATTAAAAAGGAACGTGGATAAAAGCTCAACCTCAGGAATTATTAGACTCATGCAAATCTAATCTGCAAAAAGTTTGCAACTCACACCTGTCGACTGACGATCGGCAAAAATTCTACAAACAATCAATACTGAAGGGGCTTTAGAGAACTGTGTACCCTCTAGCTGCTGGTGAGATGTAAAGTGCTAACAGCCAATAAGAACAGAAAGGAGCTGCCTTTAGAAGTAAAAATTGAGGTACCGTTCAATCCAGCAGTCACACCACTGGGCCTCTCACCTGAGAAGACCAGAAGCGAGAAGACCCGGGCTGCAACAGCTGCACTGTGGCCTTACTCACAATAGCCAAGACGGTGAAGCTACCAAAATGTCCATCAACAGACGACTGGATTAAGAAGAAGCGGTCCATGTACACAATGGAATATTAACCACGGAAAACAATGAAACACTGCTCTTTCAGGCACCATAGACGAGCTTGGAGATGATCACAGAACATGGGGTAAGTCGGAAAGCCAAAGACCTACATCCTATGATATCACTTATAGGCGTTATCTAATAACTGACACAAATGAACATATGTGCACAGAGAAAGACGCTCACAGACTTAGAAAACAACTACGCTTATCTAAAAGGAAAGGTGGGCGGAACGGATAAATTAAGATTAGCGTTACCATACGTATACAGATACGTGTTATACACATATATCAAAAAGACCGACCACGTAGCAAGGGAGGTGGACGGAACACTCTGTAATATTTCACATGGGAAGAGGATCTGTACATGAATAGACGTATATAATGTACAAATGAACCAGATTGTGTACACCTAGGACAAACAATAGTCTAATCATTACCCCGATTAAAATCGTTTCAAAAACCAACCAGAAGTAATGCGACATAAACTTATGGGCGTTTCTCCTGGCACATTCCATTCTAATTTACAACCTAGGAACACGACTTCCAGAAAGGCTCTGCTGCCCTAGCACCCAGATTTGGGAATGGAGAAATGCTGCCGCCTTGTGGCCGTCTCCCAAAACAGCAGCTTTAAACCCAGTGCTAACGGTCATTAAACAGTCACCAAACTTGCAGGCCTGTAAATAACACCTGCCCTCCAAAGAATCCTGGGGTCAAGCATCGACCAAAAATTCAAAAGAGGGCAACATTCCAAGAAAACCATTTCAAGAGGTATACTGTACCCCCACGTTTTTCTTTTCTTTTCTTTTTTTTTAAAAGAAAAGAAACAGGCGTGGAAAAATGATGGATTTTAGGAATTTTTAAAGACATGCAAACCCAAATTACAAAAACCTATCAGCTCACAGCACTCAGAATGGCCATTAGCAAAAATGCTGCAAACAATAAATGTGGAGAAATGCGTACCCT
The DNA here is from genome assembly GCF_964270905.1 of Leucopleurus acutus. Classification (NCBI taxonomy): domain Eukaryota; kingdom Metazoa; phylum Chordata; class Mammalia; order Artiodactyla; family Delphinidae; genus Leucopleurus; species Leucopleurus acutus. Next base: position 108,578 of record NW_028138940.1, read on the forward strand.
CGGTTCTAAGGGGGACGTGGTAAGAGCCACTGATGAAAACACAGTGGCGGTGCTTTGAAAAGGGAAACATCGAGCTACTAGTCAATCAGTCACACCCACTGCTGGGCCCATCACCCGAGAAAATGAGAATCAAAAGGCACAGGCTGGCAATCCTGCACCCCAGCAATACTTACCATAGCCGACGCTTGGAAGCAACGCAAATGTCCATCAACAGAGGAGTGCACCAAGAAGAAGTGGTCCATGCACACGATGGAATACTACTCCACTAGAAAATATGAATTCAAAAAACAAACATGAGTAAGGACACATAAGCTTTGGGGGGTCTATCAGGGCACACGGCAGCCTAATTGATATCTGAGGAACACCACTGGCAGGAAGGTCTGTCTCCCTAGGTACCAGAGTGGGCAACGTAGAAATGCTGCCGGCCTCTGGCCGATACCTGCAACAGCAGCTCGGAAATCTGTGCGAATGGTCACTTCATATGCACAGGTACTGCAGGGCTGCAAAGGAGACCTGCCCTCAAAATGTCCTGACGCAGGTAAAGGCCAAAATATTTCAAAATGTGGCACATATTTCAAGGAAACAATTTGAAGACGTAAGCTGTCATGACAGTTTGGAAAATAAAAGGACATGCCTCAAAGCTCAATTTCAAGGGATTATGAGACACATGCAAATCCAACCACAAAGAGCTATCAACTCCCACCAGCCAGAATAACCATCAGCCAAGAAACTACAAACGATCAATGCTGAAGAGGTTGTGGAGACATGCATACCCTCAGTTTCAAGTGGGACGTAACCTGGTAAGAGCCACTCATGGGAACAGAATGGAGGTGCCTGTAAAAGGTACACATTCAGCTACTCTATGATCCAGCAGGCCCACTCCGTGGCCTATAGCCTAAGAAGACAGAATTGGAAAGACACAGGCAGGAAATCTGCACTGCAGCAGTATTACAATAGCCAAGGCGTGGAAGCAACCAAAAGTCCATCAACAGATGAGTGGACAAAGAAGAACTGCTACGTGTAGAGATGGAATATTAGCTTGGGTAAAAAATGAATCAATGCCACTTGTAGCACCACAGGTGAGTCTAGAGGTGATCACGCAACTTGCAGTAAGCGAGAAAGCGAAAGACACCTAACGTATGATACCACTTGTAGGGGTTACCTAAAAAGTGAGACCAGTGAAGATATTTCCACAGAGACATCCAATCACAGATTCATTAAGCAAACTTATGGTTCACCAAATGGAAAGGTGTGAGGATTGGATACATCAGGACATTGGGGTTAACAGAGATATACAGACACATGTGAAATATAAAATCGCCACAGACCTACGGCATATCAAGAGGACACTACTCAACATTGCGTCATCAGCTACATGGGAGAAGGACCCGAAGAAGAATAGATATGTGTGTACGTGTAAAACAACCACATCTTGCACACCTAGAACAAGCAAAACACTGTAATCAAATTTGGCCTGATACAAAATAAAAATTAAATTTAAAAAACGAACGGCAAGTAATGAGACATAAACCTAAGGGGCTTTTTCCTGGCGCCCTGCATTCTAATTTACAATTTACAACGCCACTTCCATTATGGCTCTGTTGCCCTAGTAACCAGATTTGGTAAGGAGAAGTGCTGCCGCCTTCTGGCCGTTTCCCACAACAGCGCTAATGGTCACTTAATATTCAAAATAATTGCAGGCCTGTAAATGACACCTGCCATCAAAAAAAAAAAGAATCCTGGGGTCGTAAATCGACCAGAAAATTCAAAAGACGTCAACATTTCAAGAAGACAATTTCAAGAGGCATGTTTTACGCCCATCCTGTCTTCTTTGTTTCCTTTAAAATAAAAGGGGATTTAAAAATGCTCAACATCAGCAGTTAATAAAGCCATGCAAATCCAATCTACAGAAATGTTCACCTCACAGCCGTCAGAATGATCTTCAGCAAAAAGTCTACAAAGAATAAATGCTGAAGGGGTTTCAGAAAACTGTGTACCCACTAGCTGCTGGGGGGATGTAAACTGGTAACAGCCAGCAGGGAGAACATAATGGAGGTGCGTTTAAGGGTAAACACCGAGCTACCATGTGATCTGGTAGGTCCTCTGATGCGCCTATCACCTGAGCAGAGCAGAATGGAAGAGACACAGGCTGGCAATCCTGCACGGCAGAAACATTTAATATAGCCAAGACTTGGAAGAAACCAAAATGTCCAGCAACAGGAAAATGCACAAAGAGGAAGGGGTCCATGTCAACAATGGAATATTAGCCACGGAAAACAATGAAACAGTGCCGTTTGCACCACCATATAAGGACCTAGAGATAACCACCCCACTTGAAGTAAGAAAGAAACTGAAAGACAGATATCCTATGACATCACTTATAGGTGTTACCTCAAAATTGATTCTCATGAACTTATTTCCAAGAGAAGGAAGAGCATGGATTAAGCAAACAAAATTACGTTTAGCCGAATGGAAAGGTGAAAGGAATGTATGAATTATGATATGGGGGTTAACAGACATGTACTAATACAGATGAAATATATAACCACAAAATACCTATGGAACGCCAAGAGGTCTACTCAACACTCTATAATAACCTACACGGGAAAGGAGCCAAAGAGGAATAGACGGATACGTTGATATGATGAACCAGATTCTGTACACTTAGGAGAAACTGCATTTTCTTATCAAATTTGCTCTGACACGTAATAAAAATTTAATTTAAAAAACAAGAAGTAGGAGATATAAGCTCTTGGGGGTTTGCCCTGGCACATTCCCCTCTCATCTGCAGGCTACTAACACGATTTCCAGGAAAGCTCTGTCGCCCAAGAACCCAGAGCTGCGAAGGTAGAAATGCTGCCGCCTTGTGGCCGTTTCCCGCAAGAGCGGCTTTAAGCCCGCAGCTAATGGTCACTTAATAGTCACAAGGACTCAGGGCCGTAAAGGACACCTGCCCTAAAATATTGTGCTGAGGTAGGGAACGGACAAAAAAATTCAAAACAGGGGCTTCCCTGGTGGCGCAGTGGTTGAGAGTCCGCCTGCCGACGCAGGGGACACGGGTTCGTGCCCCGGTCCGGGAAGATCCCACATGCCGCGGAGTGGCTGGGCCCGTGAGCCATGGCCGCTGAGCCTGCGCTCCGCAACGGGAGAGGCCCAAACAGTGAGAGGCCCGCGTACCGCAAAAATAAATAGGTAAATAAATAAATAAATAAAAAGGAACGTGGATTAAAAAGGAACGTGGATAAAAGCTCAACCTCAGGAATTATTAGACTCATGCAAATCTAATCTGCAAAAAGTTTGCAACTCACACCTGTCGACTGACGATCGGCAAAAATTCTACAAACAATCAATACTGAAGGGGCTTTAGAGAACTGTGTACCCTCTAGCTGCTGGTGAGATGTAAAGGGCTAACAGCCAATAAGAACAGAAAGGAGCTGCCTTTAGAAGTAAAAATTGAGGTACCGTTCAATCCAGCAGTCACACCACTGGGCCTCTCACCTGAGAAGACCAGAAGCGAGAAGACCCGGGCTGCAACAGCTGCACTGCGGCCTTACTCACAATAGCCAAGACGGTGAAGCTACCAAAATGTCCATCAACAGACGACTGGATTAAGAAGAAGCGGTCCATGTACACAATGGAATATTAACCACGGAAAACAATGAAACACTGCTCTTTCAGGCACCATAGACGAGCTTGGAGATGATCACAGAACATGGGGTAAGTCGGAAAGCCAAAGACCTACATCCTATGATATCACTTATAGGCGTTATCTAATAACTGACACAAATGAACATATGTGCACAGAGAAAGACGCTCACAGACTTAGAAAACAACTACGCTTATCTAAAAGGAAAGGTGGGCGGAACGGATAAATTAAGATTAGCGTTACCATACGTATACAGATACGTGTTATACACATATATCAAAAAGACCGGCCACGTAGCAAGGGAGGTGGACGGAACACTCTGTAATATTTCACATGGGAAGAGGATCTGTACATGAATAGACGTATATAATGTACAAATGAACCAGATTGTGTACACCTAGGACAAACAATAGTCTAATCATTACCCCGATTAAAATCGTTTCAAAAACCAACCAGAAGTAATGCGACATAAACTTATGGGCGTTTCTCCTGGCACATTCCATTCTAATTTACAACCTAGGAACACGACTTCCAGAAAGGCTCTGCTGCCCTAGTACCCAGATTTGGGAATGGAGAAATGCTGCCGCCTTGTGGCCGTCTCCCAAAACAGCAGCTTTAAACCCAGTGCTAACGGTCATTAAACAGTCACCAAACTTGCAGGCCTGTAAATAACACCTGCCCTCCAAAAAATCCTGGGGTCAAGCATCGACCAAAAATTCAAAAGAGGGCAACATTCCAAGAAAACCATTTCAAGAGGTATACTGTACCCCCACGTTTTTCTTTTCTTTTCTTTTTTTTTAAAAGAAAAGAAACAGGCGTGGAAAAATGATGGATTTTAGGAATTTTTAAAGACATGCAAACCCAAATTACAAAAACCTATCAGCTCACAGCACTCAGAATGGCCATTAGCAAAAATGCTGCAAACAATAAATGTGGAGAAATGCGTACCCTCGGTTCTAAGGGGGACGTGGTAAGAGCCACTGATGAAAACACAGTGGCGGTGCTTTGAAAAGGGAAACATCGAGCTACTAGTCAATCAGTCACACCCACTGCTGGGCCCATCACCCGAGAAAATGAGAATCAAAAGGCACAGGCTGGCAATCCTGCACCCCAGCAATACTTACCATAGCCGACGCTTGGAAGCAACGCAAATGTCCATCAACAGAGGAGTGCACCAAGAAGAAGTGGTCCATGCACACGATGGAATACTACTCCACTAGAAAATATGAATTCAAAAAACAAACATGAGTAAGGACACATAAGCTTTGGGGGGTCTATCAGGGCACACGGCAGCCTAATTGATATCTGAGGAACACCACTGGCAGGAAGGTCTGTCTCCCTAGGTACCAGAGTGGGCAACGTAGAAATGCTGCCGGCCTCTGGCCGATACCTGCAACAGCAGCTCGGAAATCTGTGCGAATGGTCACTTCATATGCACAGGTACTGCAGGGCTGCAAAGGAGACCTGCCCTCAAAATGTCCTGACGCAGGTAAAGGCCAAAATATTTCAAAATGTGGCACATATTTCAAGGAAACAATTTGAAGACGTAAGCTGTCATGACAGTTTGGAAAATAAAAGGACATGCCTCAAAGCTCAATTTCAAGGGATTATGAGACACATGCAAATCCAACCACAAAGAGCTATCAACTCCCACCAGCCAGAATAACCATCAGCCAAGAAACTACAAACGATCAATGCTGAAGAGGTTGTGGAGACATGCATACCCTCAGTTTCAAGTGGGACGTAACCTGGTAAGAGCCACTCATGGGAACAGAATGGAGGTGCCTGTAAAAGGTACACATTCAGCTACTCTATGATCCAGCAGGCCCACTCCGTGGCCTATAGCCTAAGAAGACAGAATTGGAAAGACACAGGCAGGAAATCTGCACTGCAGCAGTATTACAATAGCCAAGGCGTGGAAGCAACCAAAAGTCCATCAACAGATGAGTGGACAAAGAAGAACTGCTACGTGTAGAGATGGAATATTAGCTTGGGTAAAAAATGAATCAATGCCACTTGTAGCACCACAGGTGAGTCTAGAGGTGATCACGCAACTTGCAGTAAGCGAGAAAGCGAAAGACACCTAACGTATGATACCACTTGTAGGGGTTACCTAAAAAGTGAGACCAGTGAAGATATTTCCACAGAGACATCCAATCACAGATTCATTAAGCAAACTTATGGTTCACCAAATGGAAAGGTGTGAGGATTGGATACATCAGGACATTGGGGTTAACAGAGATATACAGACACATGTGAAATATAAAATCGCCACAGACCTACGGCATATCAAGAGGACACTACTCAACATTGCGTCATCAGCTACATGGGAGAAGGACCCGAAGAAGAATAGATATGTGTGTACGTGTAAAACAACCACATCTTGCACACCTAGAACAAGCAAAACACTGTAATCAAATTTGGCCTGATACAAAATAAAAATTAAATTTAAAAAACGAACGGCAAGTAATGAGACATAAACCTAAGGGGCTTTTTCCTGGCGCCCTGCATTCTAATTTACAATTTACAACGCCACTTCCATTATGGCTCTGTTGCCCTAGTAACCAGATTTGGTAAGGAGAAGTGCTGCCGCCTTCTGGCCGTTTCCCACAACAGCGCTAATGGTCACTTAATATTCAAAATAATTGCAGGCCTGTAAATGACACCTGCCATCAAAAAAAAAAAGAATCCTGGGGTCGTAAATCGACCAGAAAATTCAAAAGACGTCAAGACGTCAACATTTCAAGAAGACAATTTCAAGAGGCATGTTTTACGCCCATTCTGTCTTCTTTGTTTCCTTTAAAATAAAAGGGGATTTAAAAATGCTCAACATCAGCAGTTAATAAAGCCATGCAAATCCAATCTACAGAAATGTTCACCTCACAGCCGTCAGAATGATCTTCAGCAAAAAGTCTACAAAGAATAAATGCTGAAGGGGTTTCAGAAAACTGTGTACCCACTAGCTGCTGGGGGGATGTAAACTGGTAACAGCCAGCAGGGAGAACATAATGGAGGTGCGTTTAAGGGTAAACACCGAGCTACCATGTGATCTGGTAGGTCCTCTGATGCGCCTATCACCTGAGCAGAGCAGAATGGAAGAGACACAGGCTGGCAATCCTGCACGGCAGAAACATTTAATATAGCCAAGACTTGGAAGAAACCAAAATGTCCAGCAACAGGAAAATGCACAAAGAGGAAGGGGTCCATGTCAACAATGGAATATTAGCCACGGAAAACAATGAAACAGTGCCGTTTGCACCACCATATAAGGACCTAGAGATAACCACCCCACTTGAAGTAAGAAAGAAACTGAAAGACAGATATCCTATGACATCACTTATAGGTGTTACCTCAAAATTGATTCTCATGAACTTATTTCCAAGAGAAGGAAGAGCATGGATTAAGCAAACAAAATTACGTTTAGCCGAATGGAAAGGTGAAAGGAATGTATGAATTATGATATGGGGGTTAACAGACATGTACTAATACAGATGAAATATATAACCACAAAATACCTATGGAACGCCAAGAGGTCTACTCAACACTCTATAATAACCTACACGGGAAAGGAGCCAAAGAGGAATAGACGGATACGTTGATATGATGAACCAGATTCTGTACACTTAGGAGAAACTGCATTTTCTTATCAAATTTGCTCTGACACGTAATAAAAATTTAATTTAAAAAACAAGAAGTAGGAGATATAAGCTCTTGGGGGTTTGCCCTGGCACATTCCCCTCTCATCTGCAGGCTACTAACACGATTTCCAGGAAAGCTCTGTCGCCCAAGAACCCAGAGCTGCGAAGGTAGAAATGCTGCCGCCTTGTGGCCGTTTCCCGCAAGAGCGGCTTTAAGCCCGCAGCTAATGGTCACTTAATAGTCACAAGGACTCAGGGCCGTAAAGGACACCTGCCCTAAAATATTGTGCTGAGGTAGGGAACGGACAAAAAAATTCAAAACAGGGGCTTCCCTGGTGGCGCAGTGGTTGAGAGTCCGCCTGCCGACGCAGGGGACACGGGTTCGTGCCCCGGTCCGGGAAGATCCCACATGCCGCGGAGTGGCTGGGCCCGTGAGCCATGGCCGCTGAGCCTGCGCTCCGCAACGGGAGAGGCCCAAACAGTGAGAGGCCCGCGTACCGCAAAAATAAATAGGTAAATAAATAAATAAATAAAAAGGAACGTGGATTAAAAAGGAACGTGGATAAAAGCTCAACCTCAGGAATTATTAGACTCATGCAAATCTAATCTGCAAAAAGTTTGCAACTCACACCTGTCGACTGACGATCGGCAAAAATTCTACAAACAATCAATACTGAAGGGGCTTTAGAGAACTGTGTACCCTCTAGCTGCTGGTGAGATGTAAAGTGCTAACAGCCAATAAGAACAGAAAGGAGCTGCCTTTAGAAGTAAAAATTGAGGTACCGTTCAATCCAGCAGTCACACCACTGGGCCTCTCACCTGAGAAGACCAGAAGCGAGAAGACCCGGGCTGCAACAGCTGCACTGCGGCCTTACTCACAATAGCCAAGACGGTGAAGCTACCAAAATGTCCATCAACAGACGACTGGATTAAGAAGAAGCGGTCCATGTACACAATGGAATATTAACCACGGAAAACAATGAAACACTGCTCTTTCAGGCACCATAGACGAGCTTGGAGATGATCACAGAACATGGGGTAAGTCGGAAAGCCAAAGACCTACATCCTATGATATCACTTATAGGCGTTATCTAATAACTGACACAAATGAACATATGTGCACAGAGAAAGACGCTCACAGACTTAGAAAACAACTACGCTTATCTAAAAGGAAAGGTGGGCGGAACGGATAAATTAAGATTAGCGTTACCATACGTATACAGATACGTGTTATACACATATATCAAAAAGACCGACCACGTAGCAAGGGAGGTGGACGGAACACTCTGTAATATTTCACATGGGAAGAGGATCTGTACATGAATAGACGTATATAATGTACAAATGAACCAGATTGTGTACACCTAGGACAAACAATAGTCTAATCATTACCCCGATTAAAATCGTTTCAAAAACCAACCAGAAGTAATGCGACATAAACTTATGGGCGTTTCTCCTGGCACATTCCATTCTAATTTACAACCTAGGAACACGACTTCCAGAAAGGCTCTGCTGCCCTAGCACCCAGATTTGGGAATGGAGAAATGCTGCCGCCTTGTGGCCGTCTCCCAAAACAGCAGCTTTAAACCCAGTGCTAACGGTCATTAAACAGTCACCAAACTTGCAGGCCTGTAAATAACACCTGCCCTCCAAAGAATCCTGGGGTCAAGCATCGACCAAAAATTCAAAAGAGGGCAACATTCCAAGAAAACCATTTCAAGAGGTATACTGTACCCCCACGTTTTTCTTTTCTTTTCTTTTTTTTTAAAAGAAAAGAAACAGGCGTGGAAAAATGATGGATTTTAGGAATTTTTAAAGACATGCAAACCCAAATTACAAAAACCTATCAGCTCACAGCACTCAGAATGGCCATTAGCAAAAATGCTGCAAACAATAAATGTGGAGAAATGCGTACCCTCGGTTCTAAGGGGGACGTGGTAAGAGCCACTGATGAAAACACAGTGGCGGTGCTTTGAAAAGGGAAACATCGAGCTACTAGTCAATCAGTCACACCCACTGCTGGGCCCATCACCCGAGAAAATGAGAATCAAAAGGCACAGGCTGGCAATCCTGCACCCCAGCAATACTTACCATAGCCGACGCTTGGAAGCAACGCAAATGTCCATCAACAGAGGAGTGCACCAAGAAGAAGTGGTCCATGCACACGATGGAATACTACTCCACTAGAAAATATGAATTCAAAAAACAAACATGAGTAAGGACACATAAGCTTTGGGGGGTCTATCAGGGCACACGGCAGCCTAATTGATATCTGAGGAACACCACTGGCAGGAAGGTCTGTCTCCCTAGGTACCAGAGTGGGCAACGTAGAAATGCTGCCGGCCTCTGGCCGATACCTGCAACAGCAGCTCGGAAATCTGTGCGAATGGTCACTTCATATGCACAGGTACTGCAGGGCTGCAAAGGAGACCTGCCCTCAAAATGTCCTGACGCAGGTAAAGGCCAAAATATTTCAAAATGTGGCACATATTTCAAGGAAACAATTTGAAGACGTAAGCTGTCATGACAGTTTGGAAAATAAAAGGACATGCCTCAAAGCTCAATTTCAAGGGATTATGAGACACATGCAAATCCAACCACAAAGAGCTATCAACTCCCACCAGCCAGAATAACCATCAGCCAAGAAACTACAAACGATCAATGCTGAAGAGGTTGTGGAGACATGCATACCCTCAGTTTCAAGTGGGACGTAACCTGGTAAGAGCCACTCATGGGAACAGAATGGAGGTGCCTGTAAAAGGTACACATTCAGCTACTCTATGATCCAGCAGGCCCACTCCGTGGCCTATAGCCTAAGAAGACAGAATTGGAAAGACACAGGCAGGAAATCTGCACTGCAGCAGTATTACAATAGCCAAGGCGTGGAAGCAACCAAAAGTCCATCAACAGATGAGTGGACAAAGAAGAACTGCTACGTGTAGAGATGGAATATTAGCTTGGGTAAAAAATGAATCAATGCCACTTGTAGCACCACAGGTGAGTCTAGAGGTGATCACGCAACTTGCAGTAAGCGAGAAAGCGAAAGACACCTAACGTATGATACCACTTGTAGGGGTTACCTAAAAAGTGAGACCAGTGAAGATATTTCCACAGAGACATCCAATCACAGATTCATTAAGCAAACTTATGGTTCACCAAATGGAAAGGTGTGAGGATTGGATACATCAGGACATTGGGGTTAACAGAGATATACAGACACATGTGAAATATAAAATCGCCACAGACCTACGGCATATCAAGAGGACACTACTCAACATTGCGTCATCAGCTACATGGGAGAAGGACCCGAAGAAGAATAGATATGTGTGTACGTGTAAAACAACCACATCTTGCACACCTAGAACAAGCAAAACACTGTAATCAAATTTGGCCTGATACAAAATAAAAATTAAATTTAAAAAACGAACGGCAAGTAATGAGACATAAACCTAAGGGGCTTTTTCCTGGCGCCCTGCATTCTAATTTACAATTTACAACGCCACTTCCATTATGGCTCTGTTGCCCTAGTAACCAGATTTGGTAAGGAGAAGTGCTGCCGCCTTCTGGCCGTTTCCCACAACAGCGCTAATGGTCACTTAATATTCAAAATAATTGCAGGCCTGTAAATGACACCTGCCATCAAAAAAAAAAAAGAATCCTGGGGTCGTAAATCGACCAGAAAATTCAAAAGACGTCAACATTTCAAGAAGACAATTTCAAGAGGCATGTTTTACGCCCATCCTGTCTTCTTTGTTTCCTTTAAAATAAAAGGGGATTTAAAAATGCTCAACATCAGCAGTTAATAAAGCCATGCAAATCCAATCTACAGAAATGTTCACCTCACAGCCGTCAGAATGATCTTCAGCAAAAAGTCTACAAAGAATAAATGCTGAAGGGGTTTCAGAAAACTGTGTACCCACTAGCTGCTGGGGGGATGTAAACTGGTAACAGCCAGCAGGGAGAACATAATGGAGGTGCGTTTAAGGGTAAACACCGAGCTACCATGTGATCTGGTAGGTCCTCTGATGCGCCTATCACCTGAGCAGAGCAGAATGGAAGAGACACAGGCTGGCAATCCTGCACGGCAGAAACATTTAATATAGCCAAGACTTGGAAGAAACCAAAATGTCCAGCAACAGGAAAATGCACAAAGAGGAAGGGGTCCATGTCAACAATGGAATATTAGCCACGGAAAACAATGAAACAGTGCCGTTTGCACCACCATATAAGGACCTAGAGATAACCACCCCACTTGAAGTAAGAAAGAAACTGAAAGACAGATATCCTATGACATCACTTATAGGTGTTACCTCAAAATTGATTCTCATGAACTTATTTCCAAGAGAAGGAAGAGCATGGATTAAGCAAACAAAATTACGTTTAGCCGAATGGAAAGGTGAAAGGAATGTATGAATTATGATATGGGGGTTAACAGACATGTACTAATACAGATGAAATATATAACCACAAAATACCTATGGAACGCCAAGAGGTCTACTCAACACTCTATAATAACCTACACGGGAAAGGATCCAAAGAGGAATAGACGGGTACGTTGATATGATGAACCAGATTCTGTACACTTAGGAGAAACTGCATTTTCTTATCAAATTTGCTCTGACACGTAGTAAAAATTTAATTTAAAAAACAAGAAGTAGGAGATATAAGCTCTTGGGGGTTTGCCCTGGCACATTCCCCTCTCATCTGCAGGCTACTAACACGATTTCCAGGAAAGCTCTGTCGCCCAAGAACCCAGAGCTGCGAAGGTAGAAATGCTGCCGCCTTGTGGCCGTTTCCCGCAAGAGCGGCTTTAAGCCCGCAGCTAATGGTCACTTAATAGTCACAAGGACTCAGGGCCGTAAAGGACACCTGCCCTAAAATATTGTGCTGAGGTAGGGAACGGACAAAAAAATTCAAAACAGGGGCTTCCCTGGTGGCGCAGTGGTTGAGAGTCCGCCTGCCGACGCAGGGGACACGGGTTCGTGCCCCGGTCCGGGAAGATCCCACATGCCGCGGAGTGGCTGGGCCCGTGAGCCATGGCCGCTGAGCCTGCGCGTCCAGAGCCTGTGCTCCGCAACGGGAGAGGCCCAAACAGTGAGAGGCCCGCGTACCGCAAAAATAAATAGGTAAATAAATAAATAAATAAAAAGGAACGTGGATAAAAGCTCAACCTCAGGAATTATTAGACTCATGCAAACCTAATCTGCAAAAAGTTTGCAACTCACACCTGTCGACTGACGATCGGCAAAAATTCTACAAACAATCAATACTGAAGGGGCTTTAGAGAACTGTGTACCCTCTAGCTGCTGGTGAGATGTAAAGGGCTAACAGCCAATAAGAACAGAAAGGAGCTGCCTTTAGAAGTAAAAATTGAGGTACCGTTCAATCCAGCAGTCACACCACTGGGCCTCTCACCTGAGAAGACCAGAAGCGAGAAGACCCGGGCTGCAACAGCTGCACTGCGGCCTTACTCACAATAGCCAAGACGGTGAAGCTACCAAAATGTCCATCAACAGACGACTGGATTAAGAAGAAGCGGTCCATGTACACAATGGAATATTAACCACGGAAAACAATGAAACACTGCTCTTTCAGGCACCATAGACGAGCTTGGAGATGATCACAGAACATGGGGTAAGTCGGAAAGCCAAAGACCTACATCCTATGATATCACTTATAGGCGTTATCTAATAACTGACACAAATGAACATATGTGCACAGAGAAAGACGCTCACAGACTTAGAAAACAACTACGCTTATCTAAAAGGAAAGGTGGGCGGAACGGATAAATTAAGATTAGCGTTACCATACGTATACAGATACGTGTTATACACATATATCAAAAAGACCGACCACGTAGCAAGGGAGGTGGACGGAACACTCTGTAATATTTCACATGGGAAGAGGATCTGTACATGAATAGACGTATATAATGTACAAATGAACCAGATTGTGTACACCTAGGACAAACAATAGTCTAATCATTACCCCGATTAAAATCGTTTCAAAAACCAACCAGAAGTAATGCGACATAAACTTATGGGCGTTTCTCCTGGCACATTCCATTCTAATTTACAACCTAGGAACACGACTTCCAGAAAGGCTCTGCTGCCCTAGCACCCAGATTTGGGAATGGAGAAATGCTGCCGCCTTGTGGCCGTCTCCCAAAACAGCAGCTTTAAACCCAGTGCTAACGGTCATTAAACAGTCACCAAACTTGCAGGCCTGTAAATAACACCTGCCCTCCAAAGAATCCTGGGGTCAAGCATCGACCAAAAATTCAAAAGAGGGCAACATTCCAAGAAAACCATTTCAAGAGGTATACTGTACCCCCACGTTTTTCTTTTCTTTTCTTTTTTTTTAAAAGAAAAGAAACAGGCGTGGAAAAATGATGGATTTTAGGAATTTTTAAAGACATGCAAACCCAAATTACAAAAACCTATCAGCTCACAGCACTCAGAATGGCCATTAGCAAAAATGCTGCAAACAATAAATGTGGAGAAATGCGTACCCTCGGTTCTAAGGGGGACGTGGTAAGAGCCACTGATGAAAACACAGTGGCGGTGCTTTGAAAAGGGAAACATCGAGCTACTAGTCAATCAGTCACACCCACTGCTGGGCCCATCACCCGAGAAAATGAGAATCAAAAGGCACAGGCTGGCAATCCTGCACCCCAGCAATACTTACCATAGCCGACGCTTGGAAGCAACGCAAATGTCCATCAACAGAGGAGTGCACCAAGAAGAAGTGGTCCATGCACACGATGGAATACTACTCCACTAGAAAATATGAATTCAAAAAACAAACATGAGTAAGGACACATAAGCTTTGGGGGGTCTATCAGGGCACACGGCAGCCTAATTGATATCTGAGGAACACCACTGGCAGGAAGGTCTGTCTCCCTAGGTACCAGAGTGGGCAACGTAGAAATGCTGCCGGCCTCTGGCCGATACCTGCAACAGCAGCTCGGAAATCTGTGCGAATGGTCACTTCATATGCACAGGTACTGCAGGGCTGCAAAGGAGACCTGCCCTCAAAATGTCCTGACGCAGGTAAAGGCCAAAATATTTCAAAATGTGGCACATATTTCAAGGAAACAATTTGAAGACGTAAGCTGTCATGACAGTTTGGAAAATAAAAGGACATGCCTCAAAGCTCAATTTCAAGGGATTATGAGACACATGCAAATCCAACCACAAAGAGCTATCAACTCCCACCAGCCAGAATAACCATCAGCCAAGAAACTACAAACGATCAATGCTGAAGAGGTTGTGGAGACATGCATACCCTCAGTTTCAAGTGGGACGTAACCTGGTAAGAGCCACTCATGGGAACAGAATGGAGGTGCCTGTAAAAGGTACACATTCAGCTACTCTATGATCCAGCAGGCCCACTCCGTGGCCTATAGCCTAAGAAGACAGAATTGGAAAGACACAGGCAGGAAATCTGCACTGCAGCAGTATTACAATAGCCAAGGCGTGGAAGCAACCAAAAGTCCATCAACAGATGAGTGGACAAAGAAGAACTGCTACGTGTAGAGATGGAATATTAGCTTGGGTAAAAAATGAATCAATGCCACTTGTAGCACCACAGGTGAGTCTAGAGGTGATCACGCAACTTGCAGTAAGCGAGAAAGCGAAAGACACCTAACGTATGATACCACTTGTAGGGGTTACCTAAAAAGTGAGACCAGTGAAGATATTTCCACAGAGACATCCAATCACAGATTCATTAAGCAAACTTATGGTTCACCAAATGGAAAGGTGTGAGGATTGGATACATCAGGACATTGGGGTTAACAGAGATATACAGACACATGTGAAATATAAAATCGCCACAGACCTACGGCATATCAAGAGGACACTACTCAACATTGCGTCATCAGCTACATGGGAGAAGGACCCGAAGAAGAATAGATATGTGTGTACGTGTAAAACAACCACATCTTGCACACCTAGAACAAGCAAAACACTGTAATCAAATTTGGCCTGATACAAAATAAAAATTAAATTTAAAAAACGAACGGCAAGTAATGAGACATAAACCTAAGGGGCTTTTTCCTGGCGCCCTGCATTCTAATTTACAATTTACAACGCCACTTCCATTATGGCTCTGTTGCCCTAGTAACCAGATTTGGTAAGGAGAAGTGCTGCCGCCTTCTGGCCGTTTCCCACAACAGCGCTAATGGTCACTTAATATTCAAAATAATTGCAGGCCTGTAAATGACACCTGCCATCAAAAAAAAAAAAGAATCCTGGGGTCGTAAATCGACCAGAAAATTCAAAAGACGTCAACATTTCAAGAAGACAATTTCAAGAGGCATGTTTTACGCCCATCCTGTCTTCTTTGTTTCCTTTAAAATAAAAGGGGATTTAAAAATGCTCAACATCAGCAGTTAATAAAGCCATGCAAATCCAATCTACAGAAATGTTCACCTCACAGCCGTCAGAATGATCTTCAGCAAAAAGTCTACAAAGAATAAATGCTGAAGGGGTTTCAGAAAACTGTGTACCCACTAGCTGCTGGGGGGATGTAAACTGGTAACAGCCAGCAGGGAGAACATAATGGAGGTGCGTTTAAGGGTAAACACCGAGCTACCATGTGATCTGGTAGGTCCTCTGATGCGCCTATCACCTGAGCAGAGCAGAATGGAAGAGACACAGGCTGGCAATCCTGCACGGCAGAAACATTTAATATAGCCAAGACTTGGAAGAAACCAAAATGTCCAGCAACAGGAAAATGCACAAAGAGGAAGGGGTCCATGTCAACAATGGAATATTAGCCACGGAAAACAATGAAACAGTGCCGTTTGCACCACCATATAAGGACCTAGAGATAACCACCCCACTTGAAGTAAGAAAGAAACTGAAAGACAGATATCCTATGACATCACTTATAGGTGTTACCTCAAAATTGATTCTCATGAACTTATTTCCAAGAGAAGGAAGAGCATGGATTAAGCAAACAAAATTACGTTTAGCCGAATGGAAAGGTGAAAGGAATGTATGAATTATGATATGGGGGTTAACAGACATGTACTAATACAGATGAAATATATAACCACAAAATACCTATGGAACGCCAAGAGGTCTACTCAACACTCTATAATAACCTACACGGGAAAGGAGCCAAAGAGGAATAGACGGGTACGTTGATATGATGAACCAGATTCTGTACACTTAGGAGAAACTGCATTTTCTTATCAAATTTGCTCTGACACGTAGTAAAAATTTAATTTAAAAAACAAGAAGTAGGAGATATAAGCTCTTGGGGGTTTGCCCTGGCACATTCCCCTCTCATCTGCAGGCTACTAACACGATTTCCAGGAAAGCTCTGTCGCCCAAGAACCCAGAGCTGCGAAGGTAGAAATGCTGCCGCCTTGTGGCCGTTTCCCGCAAGAGCGGCTTTAAGCCCGCAGCTAATGGTCACTTAATAGTCACAAGGACTCAGGGCCGTAAAGGACACCTGCCCTAAAATATTGTGCTGAGGTAGGGAACGGACAAAAAAATTCAAAACAGGGGCTTCCCTGGTGGCGCAGTGGTTGAGAGTCCGCCTGCCGACGCAGGGGACACGGGTTCGTGCCCCGGTCCGGGAAGATCCCACATGCCGCGGAGTGGCTGGGCCCGTGAGCCATGGCCGCTGAGCCTGCGCGTCCAGAGCCTGTGCTCCGCAACGGGAGAGGCCCAAACAGTGAGAGGCCCGCGTACCGCAAAAATAAATAGGTAAATAAATAAATAAATAAAAAGGAACGTGGATAAAAGCTCAACCTCAGGAATTATTAGACTCATGCAAACCTAATCTGCAAAAAGTTTGCAACTCACACCTGTCGACTGACGATCGGCAAAAATTCTACAAACAATCAATACTGAAGGGGCTTTAGAGAACTGTGTACCCTCTAGCTGCTGGTGAGATGTAAAGGGCTAACAGCCAATAAGAACAGAAAGGAGCTGCCTTTAGAAGTAAAAATTGAGGTACCGTTCAATCCAGCAGTCACACCACTGGGCCTCTCACCTGAGAAGACCAGAAGCGAGAAGACCCGGGCTGCAACAGCTGCACTGCGGCCTTACTCACAATAGCCAAGACGGTGAAGCTACCAAAATGTCCATCAACAGACGACTGGATTAAGAAGAAGCGGTCCATGTACACAATGGAATATTAACCACGGAAAACAATGAAACACTGCTCTTTCAGGCACCATAGACGAGCTTGGAGATGATCACAGAACATGGGGTAAGTCGGAAAGCCAAAGACCTACATCCTATGATATCACTTATAGGCGTTATCTAATAACTGACACAAATGAACATATGTGCACAGAGAAAGACGCTCACAGACTTAGAAAACAACTACGCTTATCTAAAAGGAAAGGTGGGCGGAACGGATAAATTAAGATTAGCGTTACCATACGTATACAGATACGTGTTATACACATATATCAAAAAGACCGACCACGTAGCAAGGGAGGTGGACGGAACACTCTGTAATATTTCACATGGGAAGAGGATCTGTACATGAATAGACGTATATAATGTACAAATGAACCAGATTGTGTACACCTAGGACAAACAATAGTCTAATCATTACCCCGATTAAAATCGTTTCAAAAACCAACCAGAAGTAATGCGACATAAACTTATGGGCGTTTCTCCTGGCACATTCCATTCTAATTTACAACCTAGGAACACGACTTCCAGAAAGGCTCTGCTGCCCTAGCACCCAGATTTGGGAATGGAGAAATGCTGCCGCCTTGTGGCCGTCTCCCAAAACAGCAGCTTTAAACCCAGTGCTAACGGTCATTAAACAGTCACCAAACTTGCAGGCCTGTAAATAACACCTGCCCTCCAAAGAATCCTGGGGTCAAGCATCGACCAAAAATTCAAAAGAGGGCAACATTCCAAGAAAACCATTTCAAGAGGTATACTGTACCCCCACGTTTTTCTTTTCTTTTCTTTTTTTTTAAAAGAAAAGAAACAGGCGTGGAAAAATGATGGATTTTAGGAATTTTTAAAGACATGCAAACCCAAATTACAAAAACCTATCAGCTCACAGCACTCAGAATGGCCATTAGCAAAAATGCTGCAAACAATAAATGTGGAGAAATGCGTACCCTCGGTTCTAAGGGGGACGTGGTAAGAGCCACTGATGAAAACACAGTGGCGGTGCTTTGAAAAGGGAAACATCGAGCTACTAGTCAATCAGTCACACCCACTGCTGGGCCCATCACCCGAGAAAATGAGAATCAAAAGGCACAGGCTGGCAATCCTGCACCCCAGCAATACTTACCATAGCCGACGCTTGGAAGCAACGCAAATGTCCATCAACAGAGGAGTGCACCAAGAAGAAGTGGTCCATGCACACGATGGAATACTACTCCACTAGAAAATATGAATTCAAAAAACAAACATGAGTAAGGACACATAAGCTTTGGGGGGTCTATCAGGGCACACGGCAGCCTAATTGATATCTGAGGAACACCACTGGCAGGAAGGTCTGTCTCCCTAGGTACCAGAGTGGGCAACGTAGAAATGCTGCCGGCCTCTGGCCGATACCTGCAACAGCAGCTCGGAAATCTGTGCGAATGGTCACTTCATATGCACAGGTACTGCAGGGCTGCAAAGGAGACCTGCCCTCAAAATGTCCTGACGCAGGTAAAGGCCAAAATATTTCAAAATGTGGCACATATTTCAAGGAAACAATTTGAAGACGTAAGCTGTCATGACAGTTTGGAAAATAAAAGGACATGCCTCAAAGCTCAATTTCAAGGGATTATGAGACACATGCAAATCCAACCACAAAGAGCTATCAACTCCCACCAGCCAGAATAACCATCAGCCAAGAAACTACAAACGATCAATGCTGAAGAGGTTGTGGAGACATGCATACCCTCAGTTTCAAGTGGGACGTAACCTGGTAAGAGCCACTCATGGGAACAGAATGGAGGTGCCTGTAAAAGGTACACATTCAGCTACTCTATGATCCAGCAGGCCCACTCCGTGGCCTATAGCCTAAGAAGACAGAATTGGAAAGACACAGGCAGGAAATCTGCACTGCAGCAGTATTACAATAGCCAAGGCGTGGAAGCAACCAAAAGTCCATCAACAGATGAGTGGACAAAGAAGAACTGCTACGTGTAGAGATGGAATATTAGCTTGGGTAAAAAATGAATCAATGCCACTTGTAGCACCACAGGTGAGTCTAGAGGTGATCACGCAACTTGCAGTAAGCGAGAAAGCGAAAGACACCTAACGTATGATACCACTTGTAGGGGTTACCTAAAAAGTGAGACCAGTGAAGATATTTCCACAGAGACATCCAATCACAGATTCATTAAGCAAACTTATGGTTCACCAAATGGAAAGGTGTGAGGATTGGATACATCAGGACATTGGGGTTAACAGAGATATACAGACACATGTGAAATATAAAATCGCCACAGACCTACGGCATATCAAGAGGACACTACTCAACATTGCGTCATCAGCTACATGGGAGAAGGACCCGAAGAAGAATAGATATGTGTGTACGTGTAAAACAACCACATCTTGCACACCTAGAACAAGCAAAACACTGTAATCAAATTTGGCCTGATACAAAATAAAAATTAAATTTAAAAAACGAACGGCAAGTAATGAGACATAAACCTAAGGGGCTTTTTCCTGGCGCCCTGCATTCTAATTTACAATTTACAACGCCACTTCCATTATGGCTCTGTTGCCCTAGTAACCAGATTTGGTAAGGAGAAGTGCTGCCGCCTTCTGGCCGTTTCCCACAACAGCGCTAATGGTCACTTAATATTCAAAATAATTGCAGGCCTGTAAATGACACCTGCCATCAAAAAAAAAAAAGAATCCTGGGGTCGTAAATCGACCAGAAAATTCAAAAGACGTCAACATTTCAAGAAGACAATTTCAAGAGGCATGTTTTACGCCCATCCTGTCTTCTTTGTTTCCTTTAAAATAAAAGGGGATTTAAAAATGCTCAACATCAGCAGTTAATAAAGCCATGCAAATCCAATCTACAGAAATGTTCACCTCACAGCCGTCAGAATGATCTTCAGCAAAAAGTCTACAAAGAATAAATGCTGAAGGGGTTTCAGAAAACTGTGTACCCACTAGCTGCTGGGGGGATGTAAACTGGTAACAGCCAGCAGGGAGAACATAATGGAGGTGCGTTTAAGGGTAAACACCGAGCTACCATGTGATCTGGTAGGTCCTCTGATGCGCCTATCACCTGAGCAGAGCAGAATGGAAGAGACACAGGCTGGCAATCCTGCACGGCAGAAACATTTAATATAGCCAAGACTTGGAAGAAACCAAAATGTCCAGCAACAGGAAAATGCACAAAGAGGAAGGGGTCCATGTCAACAATGGAATATTAGCCACGGAAAACAATGAAACAGTGCCGTTTGCACCACCATATAAGGACCTAGAGATAACCACCCCACTTGAAGTAAGAAAGAAACTGAAAGACAGATATCCTATGACATCACTTATAGGTGTTACCTCAAAATTGATTCTCATGAACTTATTTCCAAGAGAAGGAAGAGCATGGATTAAGCAAACAAAATTACGTTTAGCCGAATGGAAAGGTGAAAGGAATGTATGAATTATGATATGGGGGTTAACAGACATGTACTAATACAGATGAAATATATAACCACAAAATACCTATGGAACGCCAAGAGGTCTACTCAACACTCTATAATAACCTACACGGGAAAGGAGCCAAAGAGGAATAGACGGGTACGTTGATATGATGAACCAGATTCTGTACACTTAGGAGAAACTGCATTTTCTTATCAAATTTGCTCTGACACGTAGTAAAAATTTAATTTAAAAAACAAGAAGTAGGAGATATAAGCTCTTGGGGGTTTGCCCTGGCACATTCCCCTCTCATCTGCAGGCTACTAACACGATTTCCAGGAAAGCTCTGTCGCCCAAGAACCCAGAGCTGCGAAGGTAGAAATGCTGCCGCCTTGTGGCCGTTTCCCGCAAGAGCGGCTTTAAGCCCGCAGCTAATGGTCACTTAATAGTCACAAGGACTCAGGGCCGTAAAGGACACCTGCCCTAAAATATTGTGCTGAGGTAGGGAACGGACAAAAAAATTCAAAACAGGGGCTTCCCTGGTGGCGCAGTGGTTGAGAGTCCGCCTGCCGACGCAGGGGACACGGGTTCGTGCCCCGGTCCGGGAAGATCCCACATGCCGCGGAGTGGCTGGGCCCGTGAGCCATGGCCGCTGAGCCTGCGCGTCCAGAGCCTGTGCTCCGCAACGGGAGAGGCCCAAACAGTGAGAGGCCCGCGTACCGCAAAAATAAATAGGTAAATAAATAAATAAATAAAAAGGAACGTGGATAAAAGCTCAACCTCAGGAATTATTAGACTCATGCAAACCTAATCTGCAAAAAGTTTGCAACTCACACCTGTCGACTGACGATCGGCAAAAATTCTACAAACAATCAATACTGAAGGGGCTTTAGAGAACTGTGTACCCTCTAGCTGCTGGTGAGATGTAAAGGGCTAACAGCCAATAAGAACAGAAAGGAGCTGCCTTTAGAAGTAAAAATTGAGGTACCGTTCAATCCAGCAGTCACACCACTGGGCCTCTCACCTGAGAAGACCAGAAGCGAGAAGACCCGGGCTGCAACAGCTGCACTGCGGCCTTACTCACAATAGCCAAGACGGTGAAGCTACCAAAATGTCCATCAACAGACGACTGGATTAAGAAGAAGCGGTCCATGTACACAATGGAATATTAACCACGGAAAACAATGAAACACTGCTCTTTCAGGCACCATAGATGAGCTTGGAGATGATCACAGAACATGGGGTAAGTCGGAAAGCCAAAGACCTACATCCTATGATATCACTTATAGGCGTTATCTAATAACTGACACAAATGAACATATGTGCACAGAGAAAGACGCTCACAGACTTAGAAAACAACTACGCTTATCTAAAAGGAAAGGTGGGCGGAACGGATAAATTAAGATTAGCGTTACCATACGTATACAGATACGTGTTATACACATATATCAAAAAGACCGACCACGTAGCAAGGGAGGTGGACGGAACACTCTGTAATATTTCACATGGGAAGAGGATCTGTACATGAATAGACGTATATAATGTACAAATGAACCAGATTGTGTACACCTAGGACAAACAATAGTCTAATCATTACCCCGATTAAAATCGTTTCAAAAACCAACCAGAAGTAATGCGACATAAACTTATGGGCGTTTCTCCTGGCACATTCCATTCTAATTTACAACCTAGGAACACGACTTCCAGAAAGGCTCTGCTGCCCTAGCACCCAGATTTGGGAATGGAGAAATGCTGCCGCCTTGTGGCCGTCTCCCAAAACAGCAGCTTTAAACCCAGTGCTAACGGTCATTAAACAGTCACCAAACTTGCAGGCCTGTAAATAACACCTGCCCTCCAAAGAATCCTGGGGTCAAGCATCGACCAAAAATTCAAAAGAGGGCAACATTCCAAGAAAACCATTTCAAGAGGTATACTGTACCCCCACGTTTTTCTTTTCTTTTCTTTTTTTTTTAAAAGAAAAGAAACAGGCGTGGAAAAATGATGGATTTTAGGAATTTTTAAAGACATGCAAACCCAAATTACAAAAACCTATCAGCTCACAGCACTCAGAATGGCCATTAGCAAAAATGCTGCAAACAATAAATGTGGAGAAATGCGTACCCTCGGTTCTAAGGGGGACGTGGTAAGAGCCACTGATGAAAACACAGTGGCGGTGCTTTGAAAAGGGAAACATCGAGCTACTAGTCAATCAGTCACACCCACTGCTGGGCCCATCACCCGAGAAAATGAGAATCAAAAGGCACAGGCTGGCAATCCTGCACCCCAGCAATACTTACCATAGCCGACGCTTGGAAGCAACGCAAATGTCCATCAACAGAGGAGTGCACCAAGAAGAAGTGGTCCATGCACACGATGGAATACTACTCCACTAGAAAATATGAATTCAAAAAACAAACATGAGTAAGGACACATAAGCTTTGGGGGGTCTATCAGGGCACACGGCAGCCTAATTGATATCTGAGGAACACCACTGGCAGGAAGGTCTGTCTCCCTAGGTACCAGAGTGGGCAACGTAGAAATGCTGCCGGCCTCTGGCCGATACCTGCAACAGCAGCTCGGAAATCTGTGCGAATGGTCACTTCATATGCACAGGTACTGCAGGGCTGCAAAGGAGACCTGCCCTCAAAATGTCCTGACGCAGGTAAAGGCCAAAATATTTCAAAATGTGGCACATATTTCAAGGAAACAATTTGAAGACGTAAGCTGTCATGACAGTTTGGAAAATAAAAGGACATGCCTCAAAGCTCAATTTCAAGGGATTATGAGACACATGCAAATCCAACCACAAAGAGCTATCAACTCCCACCAGCCAGAATAACCATCAGCCAAGAAACTACAAACGATCAATGCTGAAGAGGTTGTGGAGACATGCATACCCTCAGTTTCAAGTGGGACGTAACCTGGTAAGAGCCACTCATGGGAACAGAATGGAGGTGCCTGTAAAAGGTACACATTCAGCTACTCTATGATCCAGCAGGCCCACTCCGTGGCCTATAGCCTAAGAAGACAGAATTGGAAAGACACAGGCAGGAAATCTGCACTGCAGCAGTATTACAATAGCCAAGGCGTGGAAGCAACCAAAAGTCCATCAACAGATGAGTGGACAAAGAAGAACTGCTACGTGTAGAGATGGAATATTAGCTTGGGTAAAAAATGAATCAATGCCACTTGTAGCACCACAGGTGAGTCTAGAGGTGATCACGCAACTTGCAGTAAGCGAGAAAGCGAAAGACACCTAACGTATGATACCACTTGTAGGGGTTACCTAAAAAGTGAGACCAGTGAAGATATTTCCACAGAGACATCCAATCACAGATTCATTAAGCAAACTTATGGTTCACCAAATGGAAAGGTGTGAGGATTGGATACATCAGGACATTGGGGTTAACAGAGATATACAGACACATGTGAAATATAAAATCGCCACAGACCTACGGCATATCAAGAGGACACTACTCAACATTGCGTCATCAGCTACATGGGAGAAGGACCCGAAGAAGAATAGATATGTGTGTACGTGTAAAACAACCACATCTTGCACACCTAGAACAAGCAAAACACTGTAATCAAATTTGGCCTGATACAAAATAAAAATTAAATTTAAAAAACGAACGGCAAGTAATGAGACATAAACCTAAGGGGCTTTTTCCTGGCGCCCTGCATTCTAATTTACAATTTACAACGCCACTTCCATTATGGCTCTGTTGCCCTAGTAACCAGATTTGGTAAGGAGAAGTGCTGCCGCCTTCTGGCCGTTTCCCACAACAGCGCTAATGGTCACTTAATATTCAAAATAATTGCAGGCCTGTAAATGACACCTGCCATCAAAAAAAAAAAAGAATCCTGGGGTCGTAAATCGACCAGAAAATTCAAAAGACGTCAACATTTCAAGAAGACAATTTCAAGAGGCATGTTTTACGCCCATCCTGTCTTCTTTGTTTCCTTTAAAATAAAAGGGGATTTAAAAATGCTCAACATCAGCAGTTAATAAAGCCATGCAAATCCAATCTACAGAAATGTTCACCTCACAGCCGTCAGAATGATCTTCAGCAAAAAGTCTACAAAGAATAAATGCTGAAGGGGTTTCAGAAAACTGTGTACCCACTAGCTGCTGGGGGGATGTAAACTGGTAACAGCCAGCAGGGAGAACATAATGGAGGTGCGTTTAAGGGTAAACACCGAGCTACCATGTGATCTGGTAGGTCCTCTGATGCGCCTATCACCTGAGCAGAGCAGAATGGAAGAGACACAGGCTGGCAATCCTGCACGGCAGAAACATTTAATATAGCCAAGACTTGGAAGAAACCAAAATGTCCAGCAACAGGAAAATGCACAAAGAGGAAGGGGTCCATGTCAACAATGGAATATTAGCCACGGAAAACAATGAAACAGTGCCGTTTGCACCACCATATAAGGACCTAGAGATAACCACCCCACTTGAAGTAAGAAAGAAACTGAAAGACAGATATCCTATGACATCACTTATAGGTGTTACCTCAAAATTGATTCTCATGAACTTATTTCCAAGAGAAGGAAGAGCATGGATTAAGCAAACAAAATTACGTTTAGCCGAATGGAAAGGTGAAAGGAATGTATGAATTATGATATGGGGGTTAACAGACATGTACTAATACAGATGAAATATATAACCACAAAATACCTATGGAACGCCAAGAGGTCTACTCAACACTCTATAATAACCTACACGGGAAAGGAGCCAAAGAGGAATAGACGGGTACGTTGATATGATGAACCAGATTCTGTACACTTAGGAGAAACTGCATTTTCTTATCAAATTTGCTCTGACACGTAGTAAAAATTTAATTTAAAAAACAAGAAGTAGGAGATATAAGCTCTTGGGGGTTTGCCCTGGCACATTCCCCTCTCATCTGCAGGCTACTAACACGATTTCCAGGAAAGCTCTGTCGCCCAAGAACCCAGAGCTGCGAAGGTAGAAATGCTGCCGCCTTGTGGCCGTTTCCCGCAAGAGCGGCTTTAAGCCCGCAGCTAATGGTCACTTAATAGTCACAAGGACTCAGGGCCGTAAAGGACACCTGCCCTAAAATATTGTGCTGAGGTAGGGAACGGACAAAAAAATTCAAAACAGGGGCTTCCCTGGTGGCGCAGTGGTTGAGAGTCCGCCTGCCGACGCAGGGGACACGGGTTCGTGCCCCGGTCCGGGAAGATCCCACATGCCGCGGAGTGGCTGGGCCCGTGAGCCATGGCCGCTGAGCCTGCGCGTCCAGAGCCTGTGCTCCGCAACGGGAGAGGCCCAAACAGTGAGAGGCCCGCGTACCGCAAAAATAAATAGGTAAATAAATAAATAAATAAAAAGGAACGTGGATAAAAGCTCAACCTCAGGAATTATTAGACTCATGCAAACCTAATCTGCAAAAAGTTTGCAACTCACACCTGTCGACTGACGATCGGCAAAAATTCTACAAACAATCAATACTGAAGGGGCTTTAGAGAACTGTGTACCCTCTAGCTGCTGGTGAGATGTAAAGGGCTAACAGCCAATAAGAACAGAAAGGAGCTGCCTTTAGAAGTAAAAATTGAGGTACCGTTCAATCCAGCAGTCACACCACTGGGCCTCTCACCTGAGAAGACCAGAAGCGAGAAGACCCGGGCTGCAACAGCTGCACTGCGGCCTTACTCACAATAGCCAAGACGGTGAAGCTACCAAAATGTCCATCAACAGACGACTGGATTAAGAAGAAGCGGTCCATGTACACAATGGAATATTAACCACGGAAAACAATGAAACACTGCTCTTTCAGGCACCATAGATGAGCTTGGAGATGATCACAGAACATGGGGTAAGTCGGAAAGCCAAAGACCTACATCCTATGATATCACTTATAGGCGTTATCTAATAACTGACACAAATGAACATATGTGCACAGAGAAAGACGCTCACAGACTTAGAAAACAACTACGCTTATCTAAAAGGAAAGGTGGGCGGAACGGATAAATTAAGATTAGCGTTACCATACGTATACAGATACGTGTTATACACATATATCAAAAAGACCGACCACGTAGCAAGGGAGGTGGACGGAACACTCTGTAATATTTCACATGGGAAGAGGATCTGTACATGAATAGACGTATATAATGTACAAATGAACCAGATTGTGTACACCTAGGACAAACAATAGTCTAATCATTACCCCGATTAAAATCGTTTCAAAAACCAACCAGAAGTAATGCGACATAAACTTATGGGCGTTTCTCCTGGCACATTCCATTCTAATTTACAACCTAGGAACACGACTTCCAGAAAGGCTCTGCTGCCCTAGCACCCAGATTTGGGAATGGAGAAATGCTGCCGCCTTGTGGCCGTCTCCCAAAACAGCAGCTTTAAACCCAGTGCTAACGGTCATTAAACAGTCACCAAACTTGCAGGCCTGTAAATAACACCTGCCCTCCAAAGAATCCTGGGGTCAAGCATCGACCAAAAATTCAAAAGAGGGCAACATTCCAAGAAAACCATTTCAAGAGGTATACTGTACCCCCACGTTTTTCTTTTCTTTTCTTTTTTTTTTAAAAGAAAAGAAACAGGCGTGGAAAAATGATGGATTTTAGGAATTTTTAAAGACATGCAAACCCAAATTACAAAAACCTATCAGCTCACAGCACTCAGAATGGCCATTAGCAAAAATGCTGCAAACAATAAATGTGGAGAAATGCGTACCCTCGGTTCTAAGGGGGACGTGGTAAGAGCCACTGATGAAAACACAGTGGCGGTGCTTTGAAAAGGGAAACATCGAGCTACTAGTCAATCAGTCACACCCACTGCTGGGCCCATCACCCGAGAAAATGAGAATCAAAAGGCACAGGCTGGCAATCCTGCACCCCAGCAATACTTACCATAGCCGACGCTTGGAAGCAACGCAAATGTCCATCAACAGAGGAGTGCACCAAGAAGAAGTGGTCCATGCACACGATGGAATACTACTCCACTAGAAAATATGAATTCAAAAAACAAACATGAGTAAGGACACATAAGCTTTGGGGGGTCTATCAGGGCACACGGCAGCCTAATTGATATCTGAGGAACACCACTGGCAGGAAGGTCTGTCTCCCTAGGTACCAGAGTGGGCAACGTAGAAATGCTGCCGGCCTCTGGCCGATACCTGCAACAGCAGCTCGGAAATCTGTGCGAATGGTCACTTCATATGCACAGGTACTGCAGGGCTGCAAAGGAGACCTGCCCTCAAAATGTCCTGACGCAGGTAAAGGCCAAAATATTTCAAAATGTGGCACATATTTCAAGGAAACAATTTGAAGACGTAAGCTGTCATGACAGTTTGGAAAATAAAAGGACATGCCTCAAAGCTCAATTTCAAGGGATTATGAGACACATGCAAATCCAACCACAAAGAGCTATCAACTCCCACCAGCCAGAATAACCATCAGCCAAGAAACTACAAACGATCAATGCTGAAGAGGTTGTGGAGACATGCATACCCTCAGTTTCAAGTGGGACGTAACCTGGTAAGAGCCACTCATGGGAACAGAATGGAGGTGCCTGTAAAAGGTACACATTCAGCTACTCTATGATCCAGCAGGCCCACTCCGTGGCCTATAGCCTAAGAAGACAGAATTGGAAAGACACAGGCAGGAAATCTGCACTGCAGCAGTATTACAATAGCCAAGGCGTGGAAGCAACCAAAAGTCCATCAACAGATGAGTGGACAAAGAAGAACTGCTACGTGTAGAGATGGAATATTAGCTTGGGTAAAAAATGAATCAATGCCACTTGTAGCACCACAGGTGAGTCTAGAGGTGATCACGCAACTTGCAGTAAGCGAGAAAGCGAAAGACACCTAACGTATGATACCACTTGTAGGGGTTACCTAAAAAGTGAGACCAGTGAAGATATTTCCACAGAGACATCCAATCACAGATTCATTAAGCAAACTTATGGTTCACCAAATGGAAAGGTGTGAGGATTGGATACATCAGGACATTGGGGTTAACAGAGATATACAGACACATGTGAAATATAAAATCGCCACAGACCTACGGCATATCAAGAGGACACTACTCAACATTGCGTCATCAGCTACATGGGAGAAGGACCCGAAGAAGAATAGATATGTGTGTACGTGTAAAACAACCACATCTTGCACACCTAGAACAAGCAAAACACTGTAATCAAATTTGGCCTGATACAAAATAAAAATTAAATTTAAAAAACGAACGGCAAGTAATGAGACATAAACCTAAGGGGCTTTTTCCTGGCGCCCTGCATTCTAATTTACAATTTACAACGCCACTTCCATTATGGCTCTGTTGCCCTAGTAACCAGATTTGGTAAGGAGAAGTGCTGCCGCCTTCTGGCCGTTTCCCACAACAGCGCTAATGGTCACTTAATATTCAAAATAATTGCAGGCCTGTAAATGACACCTGCCATCAAAAAAAAAAAAGAATCCTGGGGTCGTAAATCGACCAGAAAATTCAAAAGACGTCAACATTTCAAGAAGACAATTTCAAGAGGCATGTTTTACGCCCATCCTGTCTTCTTTGTTTCCTTTAAAATAAAAGGGGATTTAAAAATGCTCAACATCAGCAGTTAATAAAGCCATGCAAATCCAATCTACAGAAATGTTCACCTCACAGCCGTCAGAATGATCTTCAGCAAAAAGTCTACAAAGAATAAATGCTGAAGGGGTTTCAGAAAACTGTGTACCCACTAGCTGCTGGGGGGATGTAAACTGGTAACAGCCAGCAGGGAGAACATAATGGAGGTGCGTTTAAGGGTAAACACCGAGCTACCATGTGATCTGGTAGGTCCTCTGATGCGCCTATCACCTGAGCAGAGCAGAATGGAAGAGACACAGGCTGGCAATCCTGCACGGCAGAAACATTTAATATAGCCAAGACTTGGAAGAAACCAAAATGTCCAGCAACAGGAAAATGCACAAAGAGGAAGGGGTCCATGTCAACAATGGAATATTAGCCACGGAAAACAATGAAACAGTGCCGTTTGCACCACCATATAAGGACCTAGAGATAACCACCCCACTTGAAGTAAGAAAGAAACTGAAAGACAGATATCCTATGACATCACTTATAGGTGTTACCTCAAAATTGATTCTCATGAACTTATTTCCAAGAGAAGGAAGAGCATGGATTAAGCAAACAAAATTACGTTTAGCCGAATGGAAAGGTGAAAGGAATGTATGAATTATGATATGGGGGTTAACAGACATGTACTAATACAGATGAAATATATAACCACAAAATACCTATGGAACGCCAAGAGGTCTACTCAACACTCTATAATAACCTACACGGGAAAGGAGCCAAAGAGGAATAGACGGGTACGTTGATATGATGAACCAGATTCTGTACACTTAGGAGAAACTGCATTTTCTTATCAAATTTGCTCTGACACGTAGTAAAAATTTAATTTAAAAAACAAGAAGTAGGAGATATAAGCTCTTGGGGGTTTGCCCTGGCACATTCCCCTCTCATCTGCAGGCTACTAACACGATTTCCAGGAAAGCTCTGTCGCCCAAGAACCCAGAGCTGCGAAGGTAGAAATGCTGCCGCCTTGTGGCCGTTTCCCGCAAGAGCGGCTTTAAGCCCGCAGCTAATGGTCACTTAATAGTCACAAGGACTCAGGGCCGTAAAGGACACCTGCCCTAAAATATTGTGCTGAGGTAGGGAACGGACAAAAAAATTCAAAACAGGGGCTTCCCTGGTGGCGCAGTGGTTGAGAGTCCGCCTGCCGACGCAGGGGACACGGGTTCGTGCCCCGGTCCGGGAAGATCCCACATGCCGCGGAGTGGCTGGGCCCGTGAGCCATGGCCGCTGAGCCTGCGCGTCCAGAGCCTGTGCTCCGCAACGGGAGAGGCCCAAACAGTGAGAGGCCCGCGTACCGCAAAAATAAATAGGTAAATAAATAAATAAATAAAAAGGAACGTGGATAAAAGCTCAACCTCAGGAATTATTAGACTCATGCAAACCTAATCTGCAAAAAGTTTGCAACTCACACCTGTCGACTGACGATCGGCAAAAATTCTACAAACAATCAATACTGAAGGGGCTTTAGAGAACTGTGTACCCTCTAGCTGCTGGTGAGATGTAAAGGGCTAACAGCCAATAAGAACAGAAAGGAGCTGCCTTTAGAAGTAAAAATTGAGGTACCGTTCAATCCAGCAGTCACACCACTGGGCCTCTCACCTGAGAAGACCAGAAGCGAGAAGACCCGGGCTGCAACAGCTGCACTGCGGCCTTACTCACAATAGCCAAGACGGTGAAGCTACCAAAATGTCCATCAACAGACGACTGGATTAAGAAGAAGCGGTCCATGTACACAATGGAATATTAACCACGGAAAACAATGAAACACTGCTCTTTCAGGCACCATAGACGAGCTTGGAGATGATCACAGAACATGGGGTAAGTCGGAAAGCCAAAGACCTACATCCTATGATATCACTTATAGGCGTTATCTAATAACTGACACAAATGAACATATGTGCACAGAGAAAGACGCTCACAGACTTAGAAAACAACTACGCTTATCTAAAAGGAAAGGTGGGCGGAACGGATAAATTAAGATTAGCGTTACCATACGTATACAGATACGTGTTATACACATATATCAAAAAGACCGACCACGTAGCAAGGGAGGTGGACGGAACACTCTGTAATATTTCACATGGGAAGAGGATCTGTACATGAATAGACGTATATAATGTACAAATGAACCAGATTGTGTACACCTAGGACAAACAATAGTCTAATCATTACCCCGATTAAAATCGTTTCAAAAACCAACCAGAAGTAATGCGACATAAACTTATGGGCGTTTCTCCTGGCACATTCCATTCTAATTTACAACCTAGGAACACGACTTCCAGAAAGGCTCTGCTGCCCTAGCACCCAGATTTGGGAATGGAGAAATGCTGCCGCCTTGTGGCCGTCTCCCAAAACAGCAGCTTTAAACCCAGTGCTAACGGTCATTAAACAGTCACCAAACTTGCAGGCCTGTAAATAACACCTGCCCTCCAAAGAATCCTGGGGTCAAGCATCGACCAAAAATTCAAAAGAGGGCAACATTCCAAGAAAACCATTTCAAGAGGTATACTGTACCCCCACGTTTTTCTTTTCTTTTCTTTTTTTTTAAAAGAAAAGAAACAGGCGTGGAAAAATGATGGATTTTAGGAATTTTTAAAGACATGCAAACCCAAATTACAAAAACCTATCAGCTCACAGCACTCAGAATGGCCATTAGCAAAAATGCTGCAAACAATAAATGTGGAGAAATGCGTACCCTCGGTTCTAAGGGGGACGTGGTAAGAGCCACTGATGAAAACACAGTGGCGGTGCTTTGAAAAGGGAAACATCGAGCTACTAGTCAATCAGTCACACCCACTGCTGGGCCCATCACCCGAGAAAATGAGAATCAAAAGGCACAGGCTGGCAATCCTGCACCCCAGCAATACTTACCATAGCCGACGCTTGGAAGCAACGCAAATGTCCATCAACAGAGGAGTGCACCAAGAAGAAGTGGTCCATGCACACGATGGAATACTACTCCACTAGAAAATATGAATTCAAAAAACAAACATGAGTAAGGACACATAAGCTTTGGGGGGTCTATCAGGGCACACGGCAGCCTAATTGATATCTGAGGAACACCACTGGCAGGAAGGTCTGTCTCCCTAGGTACCAGAGTGGGCAACGTAGAAATGCTGCCGGCCTCTGGCCGATACCTGCAACAGCAGCTCGGAAATCTGTGCGAATGGTCACTTCATATGCACAGGTACTGCAGGGCTGCAAAGGAGACCTGCCCTCAAAATGTCCTGACGCAGGTAAAGGCCAAAATATTTCAAAATGTGGCACATATTTCAAGGAAACAATTTGAAGACGTAAGCTGTCATGACAGTTTGGAAAATAAAAGGACATGCCTCAAAGCTCAATTTCAAGGGATTATGAGACACATGCAAATCCAACCACAAAGAGCTATCAACTCCCACCAGCCAGAATAACCATCAGCCAAGAAACTACAAACGATCAATGCTGAAGAGGTTGTGGAGACATGCATACCCTCAGTTTCAAGTGGGACGTAACCTGGTAAGAGCCACTCATGGGAACAGAATGGAGGTGCCTGTAAAAGGTACACATTCAGCTACTCTATGATCCAGCAGGCCCACTCCGTGGCCTATAGCCTAAGAAGACAGAATTGGAAAGACACAGGCAGGAAATCTGCACTGCAGCAGTATTACAATAGCCAAGGCGTGGAAGCAACCAAAAGTCCATCAACAGATGAGTGGACAAAGAAGAACTGCTACGTGTAGAGATGGAATATTAGCTTGGGTAAAAAATGAATCAATGCCACTTGTAGCACCACAGGTGAGTCTAGAGGTGATCACGCAACTTGCAGTAAGCGAGAAAGCGAAAGACACCTAACGTATGATACCACTTGTAGGGGTTACCTAAAAAGTGAGACCAGTGAAGATATTTCCACAGAGACATCCAATCACAGATTCATTAAGCAAACTTATGGTTCACCAAATGGAAAGGTGTGAGGATTGGATACATCAGGACATTGGGGTTAACAGAGATATACAGACACATGTGAAATATAAAATCGCCACAGACCTACGGCATATCAAGAGGACACTACTCAACATTGCGTCATCAGCTACATGGGAGAAGGACCCGAAGAAGAATAGATATGTGTGTACGTGTAAAACAACCACATCTTGCACACCTAGAACAAGCAAAACACTGTAATCAAATTTGGCCTGATACAAAATAAAAATTAAATTTAAAAAACGAACGGCAAGTAATGAGACATAAACCTAAGGGGCTTTTTCCTGGCGCCCTGCATTCTAATTTACAATTTACAACGCCACTTCCATTATGGCTCTGTTGCCCTAGTAACCAGATTTGGTAAGGAGAAGTGCTGCCGCCTTCTGGCCGTTTCCCACAACAGCGCTAATGGTCACTTAATATTCAAAATAATTGCAGGCCTGTAAATGACACCTGCCATCAAAAAAAAAAAGAATCCTGGGGTCGTAAATCGACCAGAAAATTCAAAAGACGTCAACATTTCAAGAAGACAATTTCAAGAGGCATGTTTTACGCCCATTCTGTCTTCTTTGTTTCCTTTAAAATAAAAGGGGATTTAAAAATGCTCAACATCAGCAGTTAATAAAGCCATGCAAATCCAATCTACAGAAATGTTCACCTCACAGCCGTCAGAATGATCTTCAGCAAAAAGTCTACAAAGAATAAATGCTGAAGGGGTTTCAGAAAACTGTGTACCCACTAGCTGCTGGGGGGATGTAAACTGGTAACAGCCAGCAGGGAGAACATAATGGAGGTGCGTTTAAGGGTAAACACCGAGCTACCATGTGATCTGGTAGGTCCTCTGATGCGCCTATCACCTGAGCAGAGCAGAATGGAAGAGACACAGGCTGGCAATCCTGCACGGCAGAAACATTTAATATAGCCAAGACTTGGAAGAAACCAAAATGTCCAGCAACAGGAAAATGCACAAAGAGGAAGGGGTCCATGTCAACAATGGAATATTAGCCACGGAAAACAATGAAACAGTGCCGTTTGCACCACCATATAAGGACCTAGAGATAACCACCCCACTTGAAGTAAGAAAGAAACTGAAAGACAGATATCCTATGACATCACTTATAGGTGTTACCTCAAAATTGATTCTCATGAACTTATTTCCAAGAGAAGGAAGAGCATGGATTAAGCAAACAAAATTACGTTTAGCCGAATGGAAAGGTGAAAGGAATGTATGAATTATGATATGGGGGTTAACAGACATGTACTAATACAGATGAAATATATAACCACAAAATACCTATGGAACGCCAAGAGGTCTACTCAACACTCTATAATAACCTACACGGGAAAGGAGCCAAAGAGGAATAGACGGATACGTTGATATGATGAACCAGATTCTGTACACTTAGGAGAAACTGCATTTTCTTATCAAATTTGCTCTGACACGTAATAAAAATTTAATTTAAAAAACAAGAAGTAGGAGATATAAGCTCTTGGGGGTTTGCCCTGGCACATTCCCCTCTCATCTGCAGGCTACTAACACGATTTCCAGGAAAGCTCTGTCGCCCAAGAACCCAGAGCTGCGAAGGTAGAAATGCTGCCGCCTTGTGGCCGTTTCCCGCAAGAGCGGCTTTAAGCCCGCAGCTAATGGTCACTTAATAGTCACAAGGACTCAGGGCCGTAAAGGACACCTGCCCTAAAATATTGTGCTGAGGTAGGGAACGGACAAAAAAATTCAAAACAGGGGCTTCCCTGGTGGCGCAGTGGTTGAGAGTCCGCCTGCCGACGCAGGGGACACGGGTTCGTGCCCCGGTCCGGGAAGATCCCACATGCCGCGGAGTGGCTGGGCCCGTGAGCCATGGCCGCTGAGCCTGCGCTCCGCAACGGGAGAGGCCCAAACAGTGAGAGGCCCGCGTACCGCAAAAATAAATAGGTAAATAAATAAATAAATAAAAAGGAACGTGGATTAAAAAGGAACGTGGATAAAAGCTCAACCTCAGGAATTATTAGACTCATGCAAATCTAATCTGCAAAAAGTTTGCAACTCACACCTGTCGACTGACGATCGGCAAAAATTCTACAAACAATCAATACTGAAGGGGCTTTAGAGAACTGTGTACCCTCTAGCTGCTGGTGAGATGTAAAGGGCTAACAGCCAATAAGAACAGAAAGGAGCTGCCTTTAGAAGTAAAAATTGAGGTACCGTTCAATCCAGCAGTCACACCACTGGGCCTCTCACCTGAGAAGACCAGAAGCGAGAAGACCCGGGCTGCAACAGCTGCACTGCGGCCTTACTCACAATAGCCAAGACGGTGAAGCTACCAAAATGTCCATCAACAGACGACTGGATTAAGAAGAAGCGGTCCATGTACACAATGGAATATTAACCACGGAAAACAATGAAACACTGCTCTTTCAGGCACCATAGACGAGCTTGGAGATGATCACAGAACATGGGGTAAGTCGGAAAGCCAAAGACCTACATCCTATGATATCACTTATAGGCGTTATCTAATAACTGACACAAATGAACATATGTGCACAGAGAAAGACGCTCACAGACTTAGAAAACAACTACGCTTATCTAAAAGGAAAGGTGGGCGGAACGGATAAATTAAGATTAGCGTTACCATACGTATACAGATACGTGTTATACACATATATCAAAAAGACCGACCACGTAGCAAGGGAGGTGGACGGAACACTCTGTAATATTTCACATGGGAAGAGGATCTGTACATGAATAGACGTATATAATGTACAAATGAACCAGATTGTGTACACCTAGGACAAACAATAGTCTAATCATTACCCCGATTAAAATCGTTTCAAAAACCAACCAGAAGTAATGCGACATAAACTTATGGGCGTTTCTCCTGGCACATTCCATTCTAATTTACAACCTAGGAACACGACTTCCAGAAAGGCTCTGCTGCCCTAGCACCCAGATTTGGGAATGGAGAAATGCTGCCGCCTTGTGGCCGTCTCCCAAAACAGCAGCTTTAAACCCAGTGCTAACGGTCATTAAACAGTCACCAAACTTGCAGGCCTGTAAATAACACCTGCCCTCCAAAGAATCCTGGGGTCAAGCATCGACCAAAAATTCAAAAGAGGGCAACATTCCAAGAAAACCATTTCAAGAGGTATACTGTACCCCCACGCTTTTCTTTTCTTTTCTTTTTTTTTAAAAGAAAAGAAACAGGCGTGGAAAAATGATGGATTTTAGGAATTTTTAAAGACATGCAAACCCAAATTACAAAAACCTATCAGCTCACAGCACTCAGAATGGCCATTAGCAAAAATGCTGCAAACAATAAATGTGGAGAAATGCGTACCCTCGGTTCTAAGGGGGACGTGGTAAGAGCCACTGATGAAAACACAGTGGCGGTGCTTTGAAAAGGGAAACATCGAGCTACTAGTCAATCAGTCACACCCACTGCTGGGCCCATCACCCGAGAAAATGAGAATCAAAAGGCACAGGCTGGCAATCCTGCACCCCAGCAATACTTACCATAGCCGACGCTTGGAAGCAACGCAAATGTCCATCAACAGAGGAGTGCACCAAGAAGAAGTGGTCCATGCACACGATGGAATACTACTCCACTAGAAAATATGAATTCAAAAAACAAACATGAGTAAGGACACATAAGCTTTGGGGGGTCTATCAGGGCACA
This sequence comes from Leucopleurus acutus, assembly GCF_964270905.1. NCBI lineage: Eukaryota > Metazoa > Chordata > Mammalia > Artiodactyla > Delphinidae > Leucopleurus > Leucopleurus acutus. The sequence goes on from NW_028138940.1 coordinate 145,695, forward strand.
CGGCAGCCTAATTGATATCTGAGGAACACCACTGGCAGGAAGGTCTGTCTCCCTAGGTACCAGAGTGGGCAACGTAGAAATGCTGCCGGCCTCTGGCCGATACCTGCAACAGCAGCTCGGAAATCTGTGCGAATGGTCACTTCATATGCACAGGTACTGCAGGGCTGCAAAGGAGACCTGCCCTCAAAATGTCCTGACGCAGGTAAAGGCCAAAATATTTCAAAATGTGGCACATATTTCAAGGAAACAATTTGAAGACGTAAGCTGTCATGACAGTTTGGAAAATAAAAGGACATGCCTCAAAGCTCAATTTCAAGGGATTATGAGACACATGCAAATCCAACCACAAAGAGCTATCAACTCCCACCAGCCAGAATAACCATCAGCCAAGAAACTACAAACGATCAATGCTGAAGAGGTTGTGGAGACATGCATACCCTCAGTTTCAAGTGGGACGTAACCTGGTAAGAGCCACTCATGGGAACAGAATGGAGGTGCCTGTAAAAGGTACACATTCAGCTACTCTATGATCCAGCAGGCCCACTCCGTGGCCTATAGCCTAAGAAGACAGAATTGGAAAGACACAGGCAGGAAATCTGCACTGCAGCAGTATTACAATAGCCAAGGCGTGGAAGCAACCAAAAGTCCATCAACAGATGAGTGGACAAAGAAGAACTGCTACGTGTAGAGATGGAATATTAGCTTGGGTAAAAAATGAATCAATGCCACTTGTAGCACCACAGGTGAGTCTAGAGGTGATCACGCAACTTGCAGTAAGCGAGAAAGCGAAAGACACCTAACGTATGATACCACTTGTAGGGGTTACCTAAAAAGTGAGACCAGTGAAGATATTTCCACAGAGACATCCAATCACAGATTCATTAAGCAAACTTATGGTTCACCAAATGGAAAGGTGTGAGGATTGGATACATCAGGACATTGGGGTTAACAGAGATATACAGACACATGTGAAATATAAAATCGCCACAGACCTACGGCATATCAAGAGGACACTACTCAACATTGCGTCATCAGCTACATGGGAGAAGGACCCGAAGAAGAATAGATATGTGTGTACGTGTAAAACAACCACATCTTGCACACCTAGAACAAGCAAAACACTGTAATCAAATTTGGCCTGATACAAAATAAAAATTAAATTTAAAAAACGAACGGCAAGTAATGAGACATAAACCTAAGGGGCTTTTTCCTGGCGCCCTGCATTCTAATTTACAATTTACAACGCCACTTCCATTATGGCTCTGTTGCCCTAGTAACCAGATTTGGTAAGGAGAAGTGCTGCCGCCTTCTGGCCGTTTCCCACAACAGCGCTAATGGTCACTTAATATTCAAAATAATTGCAGGCCTGTAAATGACACCTGCCATCAAAAAAAAAAAGAATCCTGGGGTCGTAAATCGACCAGAAAATTCAAAAGACGTCAACATTTCAAGAAGACAATTTCAAGAGGCATGTTTTACGCCCATTCTGTCTTCTTTGTTTCCTTTAAAATAAAAGGGGATTTAAAAATGCTCAACATCAGCAGTTAATAAAGCCATGCAAATCCAATCTACAGAAATGTTCACCTCACAGCCGTCAGAATGATCTTCAGCAAAAAGTCTACAAAGAATAAATGCTGAAGGGGTTTCAGAAAACTGTGTACCCACTAGCTGCTGGGGGGATGTAAACTGGTAACAGCCAGCAGGGAGAACATAATGGAGGTGCGTTTAAGGGTAAACACCGAGCTACCATGTGATCTGGTAGGTCCTCTGATGCGCCTATCACCTGAGCAGAGCAGAATGGAAGAGACACAGGCTGGCAATCCTGCACGGCAGAAACATTTAATATAGCCAAGACTTGGAAGAAACCAAAATGTCCAGCAACAGGAAAATGCACAAAGAGGAAGGGGTCCATGTCAACAATGGAATATTAGCCACGGAAAACAATGAAACAGTGCCGTTTGCACCACCATATAAGGACCTAGAGATAACCACCCCACTTGAAGTAAGAAAGAAACTGAAAGACAGATATCCTATGACATCACTTATAGGTGTTACCTCAAAATTGATTCTCATGAACTTATTTCCAAGAGAAGGAAGAGCATGGATTAAGCAAACAAAATTACGTTTAGCCGAATGGAAAGGTGAAAGGAATGTATGAATTATGATATGGGGGTTAACAGACATGTACTAATACAGATGAAATATATAACCACAAAATACCTATGGAACGCCAAGAGGTCTACTCAACACTCTATAATAACCTACACGGGAAAGGAGCCAAAGAGGAATAGACGGATACGTTGATATGATGAACCAGATTCTGTACACTTAGGAGAAACTGCATTTTCTTATCAAATTTGCTCTGACACGTAATAAAAATTTAATTTAAAAAACAAGAAGTAGGAGATATAAGCTCTTGGGGGTTTGCCCTGGCACATTCCCCTCTCATCTGCAGGCTACTAACACGATTTCCAGGAAAGCTCTGTCGCCCAAGAACCCAGAGCTGCGAAGGTAGAAATGCTGCCGCCTTGTGGCCGTTTCCCGCAAGAGCGGCTTTAAGCCCGCAGCTAATGGTCACTTAATAGTCACAAGGACTCAGGGCCGTAAAGGACACCTGCCCTAAAATATTGTGCTGAGGTAGGGAACGGACAAAAAAATTCAAAACAGGGGCTTCCCTGGTGGCGCAGTGGTTGAGAGTCCGCCTGCCGACGCAGGGGACACGGGTTCGTGCCCCGGTCCGGGAAGATCCCACATGCCGCGGAGTGGCTGGGCCCGTGAGCCATGGCCGCTGAGCCTGCGCTCCGCAACGGGAGAGGCCCAAACAGTGAGAGGCCCGCGTACCGCAAAAATAAATAGGTAAATAAATAAATAAATAAAAAGGAACGTGGATTAAAAAGGAACGTGGATAAAAGCTCAACCTCAGGAATTATTAGACTCATGCAAATCTAATCTGCAAAAAGTTTGCAACTCACACCTGTCGACTGACGATCGGCAAAAATTCTACAAACAATCAATACTGAAGGGGCTTTAGAGAACTGTGTACCCTCTAGCTGCTGGTGAGATGTAAAGGGCTAACAGCCAATAAGAACAGAAAGGAGCTGCCTTTAGAAGTAAAAATTGAGGTACCGTTCAATCCAGCAGTCACACCACTGGGCCTCTCACCTGAGAAGACCAGAAGCGAGAAGACCCGGGCTGCAACAGCTGCACTGCGGCCTTACTCACAATAGCCAAGACGGTGAAGCTACCAAAATGTCCATCAACAGACGACTGGATTAAGAAGAAGCGGTCCATGTACACAATGGAATATTAACCACGGAAAACAATGAAACACTGCTCTTTCAGGCACCATAGACGAGCTTGGAGATGATCACAGAACATGGGGTAAGTCGGAAAGCCAAAGACCTACATCCTATGATATCACTTATAGGCGTTATCTAATAACTGACACAAATGAACATATGTGCACAGAGAAAGACGCTCACAGACTTAGAAAACAACTACGCTTATCTAAAAGGAAAGGTGGGCGGAACGGATAAATTAAGATTAGCGTTACCATACGTATACAGATACGTGTTATACACATATATCAAAAAGACCGACCACGTAGCAAGGGAGGTGGACGGAACACTCTGTAATATTTCACATGGGAAGAGGATCTGTACATGAATAGACGTATATAATGTACAAATGAACCAGATTGTGTACACCTAGGACAAACAATAGTCTAATCATTACCCCGATTAAAATCGTTTCAAAAACCAACCAGAAGTAATGCGACATAAACTTATGGGCGTTTCTCCTGGCACATTCCATTCTAATTTACAACCTAGGAACACGACTTCCAGAAAGGCTCTGCTGCCCTAGCACCCAGATTTGGGAATGGAGAAATGCTGCCGCCTTGTGGCCGTCTCCCAAAACAGCAGCTTTAAACCCAGTGCTAACGGTCATTAAACAGTCACCAAACTTGCAGGCCTGTAAATAACACCTGCCCTCCAAAGAATCCTGGGGTCAAGCATCGACCAAAAATTCAAAAGAGGGCAACATTCCAAGAAAACCATTTCAAGAGGTATACTGTACCCCCACGTTTTTCTTTTCTTTTCTTTTTTTTTAAAAGAAAAGAAACAGGCGTGGAAAAATGATGGATTTTAGGAATTTTTAAAGACATGCAAACCCAAATTACAAAAACCTATCAGCTCACAGCACTCAGAATGGCCATTAGCAAAAATGCTGCAAACAATAAATGTGGAGAAATGCGTACCCTCGGTTCTAAGGGGGACGTGGTAAGAGCCACTGATGAAAACACAGTGGCGGTGCTTTGAAAAGGGAAACATCGAGCTACTAGTCAATCAGTCACACCCACTGCTGGGCCCATCACCCGAGAAAATGAGAATCAAAAGGCACAGGCTGGCAATCCTGCACCCCAGCAATACTTACCATAGCCGACGCTTGGAAGCAACGCAAATGTCCATCAACAGAGGAGTGCACCAAGAAGAAGTGGTCCATGCACACGATGGAATACTACTCCACTAGAAAATATGAATTCAAAAAACAAACATGAGTAAGGACACATAAGCTTTGGGGGGTCTATCAGGGCACACGGCAGCCTAATTGATATCTGAGGAACACCACTGGCAGGAAGGTCTGTCTCCCTAGGTACCAGAGTGGGCAACGTAGAAATGCTGCCGGCCTCTGGCCGATACCTGCAACAGCAGCTCGGAAATCTGTGCGAATGGTCACTTCATATGCACAGGTACTGCAGGGCTGCAAAGGAGACCTGCCCTCAAAATGTCCTGACGCAGGTAAAGGCCAAAATATTTCAAAATGTGGCACATATTTCAAGGAAACAATTTGAAGACGTAAGCTGTCATGACAGTTTGGAAAATAAAAGGACATGCCTCAAAGCTCAATTTCAAGGGATTATGAGACACATGCAAATCCAACCACAAAGAGCTATCAACTCCCACCAGCCAGAATAACCATCAGCCAAGAAACTACAAACGATCAATGCTGAAGAGGTTGTGGAGACATGCATACCCTCAGTTTCAAGTGGGACGTAACCTGGTAAGAGCCACTCATGGGAACAGAATGGAGGTGCCTGTAAAAGGTACACATTCAGCTACTCTATGATCCAGCAGGCCCACTCCGTGGCCTATAGCCTAAGAAGACAGAATTGGAAAGACACAGGCAGGAAATCTGCACTGCAGCAGTATTACAATAGCCAAGGCGTGGAAGCAACCAAAAGTCCATCAACAGATGAGTGGACAAAGAAGAACTGCTACGTGTAGAGATGGAATATTAGCTTGGGTAAAAAATGAATCAATGCCACTTGTAGCACCACAGGTGAGTCTAGAGGTGATCACGCAACTTGCAGTAAGCGAGAAAGCGAAAGACACCTAACGTATGATACCACTTGTAGGGGTTACCTAAAAAGTGAGACCAGTGAAGATATTTCCACAGAGACATCCAATCACAGATTCATTAAGCAAACTTATGGTTCACCAAATGGAAAGGTGTGAGGATTGGATACATCAGGACATTGGGGTTAACAGAGATATACAGACACATGTGAAATATAAAATCGCCACAGACCTACGGCATATCAAGAGGACACTACTCAACATTGCGTCATCAGCTACATGGGAGAAGGACCCGAAGAAGAATAGATATGTGTGTACGTGTAAAACAACCACATCTTGCACACCTAGAACAAGCAAAACACTGTAATCAAATTTGGCCTGATACAAAATAAAAATTAAATTTAAAAAACGAACGGCAAGTAATGAGACATAAACCTAAGGGGCTTTTTCCTGGCGCCCTGCATTCTAATTTACAATTTACAACGCCACTTCCATTATGGCTCTGTTGCCCTAGTAACCAGATTTGGTAAGGAGACGTGCTGCCGCCTTCTGGCCGTTTCCCACAACAGCGCTAATGGTCACTTAATATTCAAAATAATTGCAGGCCTGTAAATGACACCTGCCATCAAAAAAAAAAAAGAATCCTGGGGTCGTAAATCGACCAGAAAATTCAAAAGACGTCAACATTTCAAGAAGACAATTTCAAGAGGCATGTTTTACGCCCATTCTGTCTTCTTTGTTTCCTTTAAAATAAAAGGGGATTTAAAAATGCTCAACATCAGCAGTTAATAAAGCCATGCAAATCCAATCTACAGAAATGTTCACCTCACAGCCGTCAGAATGATCTTCAGCAAAAAGTCTACAAAGAATAAATGCTGAAGGGGTTTCAGAAAACTGTGTACCCACTAGCTGCTGGGGGGATGTAAACTGGTAACAGCCAGCAGGGAGAACATAATGGAGGTGCGTTTAAGGGTAAACACCGAGCTACCATGTGATCTGGTAGGTCCTCTGATGCGCCTATCACCTGAGCAGAGCAGAATGGAAGAGACACAGGCTGGCAATCCTGCACGGCAGAAACATTTAATATAGCCAAGACTTGGAAGAAACCAAAATGTCCAGCAACAGGAAAATGCACAAAGAGGAAGGGGTCCATGTCAACAATGGAATATTAGCCACGGAAAACAATGAAACAGTGCCGTTTGCACCACCACATAAGGACCTAGAGATAACCACCCCACTTGAAGTAAGAAAGAAACTGAAAGACAGATATCCTATGACATCACTTATAGGTGTTACCTCAAAATTGATTCTCATGAACTTATTTCCAAGAGAAGGAAGAGCATGGATTAAGCAAACAAAATTACGTTTAGCCGAATGGAAAGGTGAAAGGAATGTATGAATTATGATATGGGGGTTAACAGACATGTACTAATACAGATGAAATATATAACCACAAAATACCTATGGAACGCCAAGAGGTCTACTCAACACTCTATAATAACCTACACGGGAAAGGAGCCAAAGAGGAATAGACGGATACGTTGATATGATGAACCAGATTCTGTACACTTAGGAGAAACTGCATTTTCTTATCAAATTTGCTCTGACACGTAATAAAAATTTAATTTAAAAAACAAGAAGTAGGAGATATAAGCTCTTGGGGGTTTGCCCTGGCACATTCCCCTCTCATCTGCAGGCTACTAACATGATTTCCAGGAAAGCTCTGTCGCCCAAGAACCCAGAGCTGCGAAGGTAGAAATGCTGCCGCCTTGTGGCCGTTTCCCGCAAGAGCGGCTTTAAGCCCGCAGCTAATGGTCACTTAATAGTCACAAGGACTCAGGGCCGTAAAGGACACCTGCCCTAAAATATTGTGCTGAGGTAGGGAACGGACAAAAAAATTCAAAACAGGGGCTTCCCTGGTGGCGCAGTGGTTGAGAGTCCGCCTGCCGACGCAGGGGACACGGGTTCGTGCCCCGGTCCGGGAAGATCCCACATGCCGCGGAGTGGCTGGGCCCGTGAGCCATGGCCGCTGAGCCTGCGCGTCCAGAGCCTGTGCTCCGCAACGGGAGAGGCCCAAACAGTGAGAGGCCCGCGTACCGCAAAAATAAATAGGTAAATAAATAAATAAATAAAAAGGAACGTGGATTAAAAAGGAACGTGGATAAAAGCTCAACCTCAGGAATTATTAGACTCATGCAAACCTAATCTGCAAAAAGTTTGCAACTCACACCTGTCGACTGACGATCGGCAAAAATTCTACAAACAATCAATACTGAAGGGGCTTTAGAGAACTGTGTACCCTCTAGCTGCTGGTGAGATGTAAAGGGCTAACAGCCAATAAGAACAGAAAGGAGCTGCCTTTAGAAGTAAAAATTGAGGTACCGTTCAATCCAGCAGTCACACCACTGGGCCTCTCACCTGAGAAGACCAGAAGCGAGAAGACCCGGGCTGCAACAGCTGCACTGCGGCCTTACTCACAATAGCCAAGACGGTGAAGCTACCAAAATGTCCATCAACAGACGACTGGATTAAGAAGAAGCGGTCCATGTACACAATGGAATATTAACCACGGAAAACAATGAAACACTGCTCTTTCAGGCACCATAGACGAGCTTGGAGATGATCACAGAACATGGGGTAAGTCGGAAAGCCAAAGACCTACATCCTATGATATCACTTATAGGCGTTATCTAATAACTGACACAAATGAACATATGTGCACAGAGAAAGACGCTCACAGACTTAGAAAACAACTACGCTTATCTAAAAGGAAAGGTGGGCGGAACGGATAAATTAAGATTAGCGTTACCATACGTATACAGATACGTGTTATACACATATATCAAAAAGACCGACCACGTAGCAAGGGAGGTGGACGGAACACTCTGTAATATTTCACATGGGAAGAGGATCTGTACATGAATAGACGTATATAATGTACAAATGAACCAGATTGTGTACACCTAGGACAAACAATAGTCTAATCATTACCCCGATTAAAATCGTTTCAAAAACCAACCAGAAGTAATGCGACATAAACTTATGGGCGTTTCTCCTGGCACATTCCATTCTAATTTACAACCTAGGAACACGACTTCCAGAAAGGCTCTGCTGCCCTAGCACCCAGATTTGGGAATGGAGAAATGCTGCCGCCTTGTGGCCGTCTCCCAAAACAGCAGCTTTAAACCCAGTGCTAACGGTCATTAAACAGTCACCAAACTTGCAGGCCTGTAAATAACACCTGCCCTCCAAAGAATCCTGGGGTCAAGCATCGACCAAAAATTCAAAAGAGGGCAACATTCCAAGAAAACCATTTCAAGAGGTATACTGTACCCCCACGTTTTTCTTTTCTTTTCTTTTTTTTTAAAAGAAAAGAAACAGGCGTGGAAAAATGATGGATTTTAGGAATTTTTAAAGACATGCAAACCCAAATTACAAAAACCTATCAGCTCACAGCACTCAGAATGGCCATTAGCAAAACTGCTGCAAACAATAAATGTGGAGAAATGCGTACCCTCGGTTCTAAGGGGGACGTGGTAAGAGCCACTGATGAAAACACAGTGGCGGTGCTTTGAAAAGGGAAACATCGAGCTACTAGTCAATCAGTCACACCCACTGCTGGGCCCATCACCCGAGAAAATGAGAATCAAAAGGCACAGGCTGGCAATCCTGCACCCCAGCAATACTTACCATAGCCGACGCTTGGAAGCAACGCAAATGTCCATCAACAGAGGAGTGCACCAAGAAGAAGTGGTCCATGCACACGATGGAATACTACTCCACTAGAAAATATGAATTCAAAAAACAAACATGAGTAAGGACACATAAGCTTTGGGGGGTCTATCAGGGCACACGGCAGCCTAATTGATATCTGAGGAACACCACTGGCAGGAAGGTCTGTCTCCCTAGGTACCAGAGTGGGCAACGTAGAAATGCTGCCGGCCTCTGGCCGATACCTGCAACAGCAGCTCGGAAATCTGTGCGAATGGTCACTTCATATGCACAGGTACTGCAGGGCTGCAAAGGAGACCTGCCCTCAAAATGTCCTGACGCAGGTAAAGGCCAAAATATTTCAAAATGTGGCACATATTTCAAGGAAACAATTTGAAGACGTAAGCTGTCATGACAGTTTGGAAAATAAAAGGACATGCCTCAAAGCTCAATTTCAAGGGATTATGAGACACATGCAAATCCAACCACAAAGAGCTATCAACTCCCACCAGCCAGAATAACCATCAGCCAAGAAACTACAAACGATCAATGCTGAAGAGGTTGTGGAGACATGCATACCCTCAGTTTCAAGTGGGACGTAACCTGGTAAGAGCCACTCATGGGAACAGAATGGAGGTGCCTGTAAAAGGTACACATTCAGCTACTCTATGATCCAGCAGGCCCACTCCGTGGCCTATAGCCTAAGAAGACAGAATTGGAAAGACACAGGCAGGAAATCTGCACTGCAGCAGTATTACAATAGCCAAGGCGTGGAAGCAACCAAAAGTCCATCAACAGATGAGTGGACAAAGAAGAACTGCTACGTGTAGAGATGGAATATTAGCTTGGGTAAAAAATGAATCAATGCCACTTGTAGCACCACAGGTGAGTCTAGAGGTGATCACGCAACTTGCAGTAAGCGAGAAAGCGAAAGACACCTAACGTATGATACCACTTGTAGGGGTTACCTAAAAAGTGAGACCAGTGAAGATATTTCCACAGAGACATCCAATCACAGATTCATTAAGCAAACTTATGGTTCACCAAATGGAAAGGTGTGAGGATTGGATACATCAGGACATTGGGGTTAACAGAGATATACAGACACATGTGAAATATAAAATCGCCACAGACCTACGGCATATCAAGAGGACACTACTCAACATTGCGTCATCAGCTACATGGGAGAAGGACCCGAAGAAGAATAGATATGTGTGTACGTGTAAAACAACCACATCTTGCACACCTAGAACAAGCAAAACACTGTAATCAAATTTGGCCTGATACAAAATAAAAATTAAATTTAAAAAACGAACGGCAAGTAATGAGACATAAACCTAAGGGGCTTTTTCCTGGCGCCCTGCATTCTAATTTACAATTTACAACGCCACTTCCATTATGGCTCTGTTGCCCTAGTAACCAGATTTGGTAAGGAGAAGTGCTGCCGCCTTCTGGCCGTTTCCCACAACAGCGCTAATGGTCACTTAATATTCAAAATAATTGCAGGCCTGTAAATGACACCTGCCATCAAAAAAAAAAAGAATCCTGGGGTCGTAAATCGACCAGAAAATTCAAAAGACGTCAACATTTCAAGAAGACAATTTCAAGAGGCATGTTTTACGCCCATCCTGTCTTCTTTGTTTCCTTTAAAATAAAAGGGGATTTAAAAATGCTCAACATCAGCAGTTAATAAAGCCATGCAAATCCAATCTACAGAAATGTTCACCTCACAGCCGTCAGAATGATCTTCAGCAAAAAGTCTACAAAGAATAAATGCTGAAGGGGTTTCAGAAAACTGTGTACCCACTAGCTGCTGGGGGGATGTAAACTGGTAACAGCCAGCAGGGAGAACATAATGGAGGTGCGTTTAAGGGTAAACACCGAGCTACCATGTGATCTGGTAGGTCCTCTGATGCGCCTATCACCTGAGCAGAGCAGAATGGAAGAGACACAGGCTGGCAATCCTGCACGGCAGAAACATTTAATATAGCCAAGACTTGGAAGAAACCAAAATGTCCAGCAACAGGAAAATGCACAAAGAGGAAGGGGTCCATGTCAACAATGGAATATTAGCCACGGAAAACAATGAAACAGTGCCGTTTGCACCACCATATAAGGACCTAGAGATAACCACCCCACTTGAAGTAAGAAAGAAACTGAAAGACAGATATCCTATGACATCACTTATAGGTGTTACCTCAAAATTGATTCTCATGAACTTATTTCCAAGAGAAGGAAGAGCATGGATTAAGCAAACAAAATTACGTTTAGCCGAATGGAAAGGTGAAAGGAATGTATGAATTATGATATGGGGGTTAACAGACATGTACTAATACAGATGAAATATATAACCACAAAATACCTATGGAACGCCAAGAGGTCTACTCAACACTCTATAATAACCTACACGGGAAAGGAGCCAAAGAGGAATAGACGGATACGTTGATATGATGAACCAGATTCTGTACACTTAGGAGAAACTGCATTTTCTTATCAAATTTGCTCTGACACGTAATAAAAATTTAATTTAAAAAACAAGAAGTAGGAGATATAAGCTCTTGGGGGTTTGCCCTGGCACATTCCCCTCTCATCTGCAGGCTACTAACACGATTTCCAGGAAAGCTCTGTCGCCCAAGAACCCAGAGCTGCGAAGGTAGAAATGCTGCCGCCTTGTGGCCGTTTCCCGCAAGAGCGGCTTTAAGCCCGCAGCTAATGGTCACTTAATAGTCACAAGGACTCAGGGCCGTAAAGGACACCTGCCCTAAAATATTGTGCTGAGGTAGGGAACGGACAAAAAAATTCAAAACAGGGGCTTCCCTGGTGGCGCAGTGGTTGAGAGTCCGCCTGCCGACGCAGGGGACACGGGTTCGTGCCCCGGTCCGGGAAGATCCCACATGCCGCGGAGTGGCTGGGCCCGTGAGCCATGGCCGCTGAGCCTGCGCTCTGCAACGGGAGAGGCCCAAACAGTGAGAGGCCCGCGTACCGCAAAAATAAATAGGTAAATAAATAAATAAATAAAAAGGAACGTGGATTAAAAAGGAACGTGGATAAAAGCTCAACCTCAGGAATTATTAGACTCATGCAAATCTAATCTGCAAAAAGTTTGCAACTCACACCTGTCGACTGACGATCGGCAAAAATTCTACAAACAATCAATACTGAAGGGGCTTTAGAGAACTGTGTACCCTCTAGCTGCTGGTGAGATGTAAAGGGCTAACAGCCAATAAGAACAGAAAGGAGCTGCCTTTAGAAGTAAAAATTGAGGTACCGTTCAATCCAGCAGTCACACCACTGGGCCTCTCACCTGAGAAGACCAGAAGCGAGAAGACCCGGGCTGCAACAGCTGCACTGCGGCCTTACTCACAATAGCCAAGACGGTGAAGCTACCAAAATGTCCATCAACAGACGACTGGATTAAGAAGAAGCGGTCCATGTACACAATGGAATATTAACCACGGAAAACAATGAAACACTGCTCTTTCAGGCACCATAGACGAGCTTGGAGATGATCACAGAACATGGGGTAAGTCGGAAAGCCAAAGACCTACATCCTATGATATCACTTATAGGCGTTATCTAATAACTGACACAAATGAACATATGTGCACAGAGAAAGACGCTCACAGACTTAGAAAACAACTACGCTTATCTAAAAGGAAAGGTGGGCGGAACGGATAAATTAAGATTAGCGTTACCATACGTATACAGATACGTGTTATACACATATATCAAAAAGACCGACCACGTAGCAAGGGAGGTGGACGGAACACTCTGTAATATTTCACATGGGAAGAGGATCTGTACATGAATAGACGTATATAATGTACAAATGAACCAGATTGTGTACACCTAGGACAAACAATAGTCTAATCATTACCCCGATTAAAATCGTTTCAAAAACCAACCAGAAGTAATGCGACATAAACTTATGGGCGTTTCTCCTGGCACATTCCATTCTAATTTACAACCTAGGAACACGACTTCCAGAAAGGCTCTGCTGCCCTAGTACCCAGATTTGGGAATGGAGAAATGCTGCCGCCTTGTGGCCGTCTCCCAAAACAGCAGCTTTAAACCCAGTGCTAACGGTCATTAAACAGTCACCAAACTTGCAGGCCTGTAAATAACACCTGCCCTCCAAAAAATCCTGGGGTCAAGCATCGACCAAAAATTCAAAAGAGGGCAACATTCCAAGAAAACCATTTCAAGAGGTATACTGTACCCCCACGTTTTTCTTTTCTTTTCTTTTTTTTTAAAAGAAAAGAAACAGGCGTGGAAAAATGATGGATTTTAGGAATTTTTAAAGACATGCAAACCCAAATTACAAAAACCTATCAGCTCACAGCACTCAGAATGGCCATTAGCAAAACTGCTGCAAACAATAAATGTGGAGAAATGCGTACCCTCGGTTCTAAGGGGGACGTGGTAAGAGCCACTGATGAAAACACAGTGGCGGTGCTTTGAAAAGGGAAACATCGAGCTACTAGTCAATCAGTCACACCCACTGCTGGGCCCATCACCCGAGAAAATGAGAATCAAAAGGCACAGGCTGGCAATCCTGCACCCCAGCAATACTTACCATAGCCGACGCTTGGAAGCAACGCAAATGTCCATCAACAGAGGAGTGCACCAAGAAGAAGTGGTCCATGCACACGATGGAATACTACTCCACTAGAAAATATGAATTCAAAAAACAAACATGAGTAAGGACACATAAGCTTTGGGGGGTCTATCAGGGCACACGGCAGCCTAATTGATATCTGAGGAACACCACTGGCAGGAAGGTCTGTCTCCCTAGGTACCAGAGTGGGCAACGTAGAAATGCTGCCGGCCTCTGGCCGATACCTGCAACAGCAGCTCGGAAATCTGTGCGAATGGTCACTTCATATGCACAGGTACTGCAGGGCTGCAAAGGAGACCTGCCCTCAAAATGTCCTGACGCAGGTAAAGGCCAAAATATTTCAAAATGTGGCACATATTTCAAGGAAACAATTTGAAGACGTAAGCTGTCATGACAGTTTGGAAAATAAAAGGACATGCCTCAAAGCTCAATTTCAAGGGATTATGAGACACATGCAAATCCAACCACAAAGAGCTATCAACTCCCACCAGCCAGAATAACCATCAGCCAAGAAACTACAAACGATCAATGCTGAAGAGGTTGTGGAGACATGCATACCCTCAGTTTCAAGTGGGACGTAACCTGGTAAGAGCCACTCATGGGAACAGAATGGAGGTGCCTGTAAAAGGTACACATTCAGCTACTCTATGATCCAGCAGGCCCACTCCGTGGCCTATAGCCTAAGAAGACAGAATTGGAAAGACACAGGCAGGAAATCTGCACTGCAGCAGTATTACAATAGCCAAGGCGTGGAAGCAACCAAAAGTCCATCAACAGATGAGTGGACAAAGAAGAACTGCTACGTGTAGAGATGGAATATTAGCTTGGGTAAAAAATGAATCAATGCCACTTGTAGCACCACAGGTGAGTCTAGAGGTGATCACGCAACTTGCAGTAAGCGAGAAAGCGAAAGACACCTAACGTATGATACCACTTGTAGGGGTTACCTAAAAAGTGAGACCAGTGAAGATATTTCCACAGAGACATCCAATCACAGATTCATTAAGCAAACTTATGGTTCACCAAATGGAAAGGTGTGAGGATTGGATACATCAGGACATTGGGGTTAACAGAGATATACAGACACATGTGAAATATAAAATCGCCACAGACCTACGGCATATCAAGAGGACACTACTCAACATTGCGTCATCAGCTACATGGGAGAAGGACCCGAAGAAGAATAGATATGTGTGTACGTGTAAAACAACCACATCTTGCACACCTAGAACAAGCAAAACACTGTAATCAAATTTGGCCTGATACAAAATAAAAATTAAATTTAAAAAACGAACGGCAAGTAATGAGACATAAACCTAAGGGGCTTTTTCCTGGCGCCCTGCATTCTAATTTACAATTTACAACGCCACTTCCATTATGGCTCTGTTGCCCTAGTAACCAGATTTGGTAAGGAGAAGTGCTGCCGCCTTCTGGCCGTTTCCCACAACAGCGCTAATGGTCACTTAATATTCAAAATAATTGCAGGCCTGTAAATGACACCTGCCATCAAAAAAAAAAAGAATCCTGGGGTCGTAAATCGACCAGAAAATTCAAAAGACGTCAACATTTCAAGAAGACAATTTCAAGAGGCATGTTTTACGCCCATCCTGTCTTCTTTGTTTCCTTTAAAATAAAAGGGGATTTAAAAATGCTCAACATCAGCAGTTAATAAAGCCATGCAAATCCAATCTACAGAAATGTTCACCTCACAGCCGTCAGAATGATCTTCAGCAAAAAGTCTACAAAGAATAAATGCTGAAGGGGTTTCAGAAAACTGTGTACCCACTAGCTGCTGGGGGGATGTAAACTGGTAACAGCCAGCAGGGAGAACATAATGGAGGTGCGTTTAAGGGTAAACACCGAGCTACCATGTGATCTGGTAGGTCCTCTGATGCGCCTATCACCTGAGCAGAGCAGAATGGAAGAGACACAGGCTGGCAATCCTGCACGGCAGAAACATTTAATATAGCCAAGACTTGGAAGAAACCAAAATGTCCAGCAACAGGAAAATGCACAAAGAGGAAGGGGTCCATGTCAACAATGGAATATTAGCCACGGAAAACAATGAAACAGTGCCGTTTGCACCACCATATAAGGACCTAGAGATAACCACCCCACTTGAAGTAAGAAAGAAACTGAAAGACAGATATCCTATGACATCACTTATAGGTGTTACCTCAAAATTGATTCTCATGAACTTATTTCCAAGAGAAGGAAGAGCATGGATTAAGCAAACAAAATTACGTTTAGCCGAATGGAAAGGTGAAAGGAATGTATGAATTATGATATGGGGGTTAACAGACATGTACTAATACAGATGAAATATATAACCACAAAATACCTATGGAACGCCAAGAGGTCTACTCAACACTCTATAATAACCTACACGGGAAAGGAGCCAAAGAGGAATAGACGGATACGTTGATATGATGAACCAGATTCTGTACACTTAGGAGAAACTGCATTTTCTTATCAAATTTGCTCTGACACGTAATAAAAATTTAATTTAAAAAACAAGAAGTAGGAGATATAAGCTCTTGGGGGTTTGCCCTGGCACATTCCCCTCTCATCTGCAGGCTACTAACACGATTTCCAGGAAAGCTCTGTCGCCCAAGAACCCAGAGCTGCGAAGGTAGAAATGCTGCCGCCTTGTGGCCGTTTCCCGCAAGAGCGGCTTTAAGCCCGCAGCTAATGGTCACTTAATAGTCACAAGGACTCAGGGCCGTAAAGGACACCTGCCCTAAAATATTGTGCTGAGGTAGGGAACGGACAAAAAAATTCAAAACAGGGGCTTCCCTGGTGGCGCAGTGGTTGAGAGTCCGCCTGCCGACGCAGGGGACACGGGTTCGTGCCCCGGTCCGGGAAGATCCCACATGCCGCGGAGTGGCTGGGCCCGTGAGCCATGGCCGCTGAGCCTGCGCTCCGCAACGGGAGAGGCCCAAACAGTGAGAGGCCCGCGTACCGCAAAAATAAATAGGTAAATAAATAAATAAATAAAAAGGAACGTGGATTAAAAAGGAACGTGGATAAAAGCTCAACCTCAGGAATTATTAGACTCATGCAAATCTAATCTGCAAAAAGTTTGCAACTCACACCTGTCGACTGACGATCGGCAAAAATTCTACAAACAATCAATACTGAAGGGGCTTTAGAGAACTGTGTACCCTCTAGCTGCTGGTGAGATGTAAAGGGCTAACAGCCAATAAGAACAGAAAGGAGCTGCCTTTAGAAGTAAAAATTGAGGTACCGTTCAATCCAGCAGTCACACCACTGGGCCTCTCACCTGAGAAGACCAGAAGCGAGAAGACCCGGGCTGCAACAGCTGCACTGCGGCCTTACTCACAATAGCCAAGACGGTGAAGCTACCAAAATGTCCATCAACAGACGACTGGATTAAGAAGAAGCGGTCCATGTACACAATGGAATATTAACCACGGAAAACAATGAAACACTGCTCTTTCAGGCACCATAGACGAGCTTGGAGATGATCACAGAACATGGGGTAAGTCGGAAAGCCAAAGACCTACATCCTATGATATCACTTATAGGCGTTATCTAATAACTGACACAAATGAACATATGTGCACAGAGAAAGACGCTCACAGACTTAGAAAACAACTACGCTTATCTAAAAGGAAAGGTGGGCGGAACGGATAAATTAAGATTAGCGTTACCATACGTATACAGATACGTGTTATACACATATATCAAAAAGACCGACCACGTAGCAAGGGAGATGGACGGAACACTCTGTAATATTTCACATGGGAAGAGGATCTGTACATGAATAGACGTATATAATGTACAAATGAACCAGATTGTGTACACCTAGGACAAACAATAGTCTAATCATTACCCCGATTAAAATCGTTTCAAAAACCAACCAGAAGTAATGCGACATAAACTTATGGGCGTTTCTCCTGGCACATTCCATTCTAATTTACAACCTAGGAACACGACTTCCAGAAAGGCTCTGCTGCCCTAGCACCCAGATTTGGGAATGGAGAAATGCTGCCGCCTTGTGGCCGTCTCCCAAAACAGCAGCTTTAAACCCAGTGCTAACGGTCATTAAACAGTCACCAAACTTGCAGGCCTGTAAATAACACCTGCCCTCCAAAGAATCCTGGGGTCAAGCATCGACCAAAAATTCAAAAGAGGGCAACATTCCAAGAAAACCATTTCAAGAGGTATACTGTACCCCCACGTTTTTCTTTTCTTTTCTTTTTTTTTAAAAGAAAAGAAACAGGCGTGGAAAAATGATGGATTTTAGGAATTTTTAAAGACATGCAAACCCAAATTACAAAAACCTATCAGCTCACAGCACTCAGAATGGCCATTAGCAAAACTGCTGCAAACAATAAATGTGGAGAAATGCGTACCCTCGGTTCTAAGGGGGACGTGGTAAGAGCCACTGATGAAAACACAGTGGCGGTGCTTTGAAAAGGGAAACATCGAGCTACTAGTCAATCAGTCACACCCACTGCTGGGCCCATCACCCGAGAAAATGAGAATCAAAAGGCACAGGCTGGCAATCCTGCACCCCAGCAATACTTACCATAGCCGACGCTTGGAAGCAACGCAAATGTCCATCAACAGAGGAGTGCACCAAGAAGAAGTGGTCCATGCACACGATGGAATACTACTCCACTAGAAAATATGAATTCAAAAAACAAACATGAGTAAGGACACATAAGCTTTGGGGGGTCTATCAGGGCACACGGCAGCCTAATTGATATCTGAGGAACACCACTGGCAGGAAGGTCTGTCTCCCTAGGTACCAGAGTGGGCAACGTAGAAATGCTGCCGGCCTCTGGCCGATACCTGCAACAGCAGCTCGGAAATCTGTGCGAATGGTCACTTCATATGCACAGGTACTGCAGGGCTGCAAAGGAGACCTGCCCTCAAAATGTCCTGACGCAGGTAAAGGCCAAAATATTTCAAAATGTGGCACATATTTCAAGGAAACAATTTGAAGACGTAAGCTGTCATGACAGTTTGGAAAATAAAAGGACATGCCTCAAAGCTCAATTTCAAGGGATTATGAGACACATGCAAATCCAACCACAAAGAGCTATCAACTCCCACCAGCCAGAATAACCATCAGCCAAGAAACTACAAACGATCAATGCTGAAGAGGTTGTGGAGACATGCATACCCTCAGTTTCAAGTGGGACGTAACCTGGTAAGAGCCACTCATGGGAACAGAATGGAGGTGCCTGTAAAAGGTACACATTCAGCTACTCTATGATCCAGCAGGCCCACTCCGTGGCCTATAGCCTAAGAAGACAGAATTGGAAAGACACAGGCAGGAAATCTGCACTGCAGCAGTATTACAATAGCCAAGGCGTGGAAGCAACCAAAAGTCCATCAACAGATGAGTGGACAAAGAAGAACTGCTACGTGTAGAGATGGAATATTAGCTTGGGTAAAAAATGAATCAATGCCACTTGTAGCACCACAGGTGAGTCTAGAGGTGATCACGCAACTTGCAGTAAGCGAGAAAGCGAAAGACACCTAACGTATGATACCACTTGTAGGGGTTACCTAAAAAGTGAGACCAGTGAAGATATTTCCACAGAGACATCCAATCACAGATTCATTAAGCAAACTTATGGTTCACCAAATGGAAAGGTGTGAGGATTGGATACATCAGGACATTGGGGTTAACAGAGATATACAGACACATGTGAAATATAAAATCGCCACAGACCTACGGCATATCAAGAGGACACTACTCAACATTGCGTCATCAGCTACATGGGAGAAGGACCCGAAGAAGAATAGATATGTGTGTACGTGTAAAACAACCACATCTTGCACACCTAGAACAAGCAAAACACTGTAATCAAATTTGGCCTGATACAAAATAAAAATTAAATTTAAAAAACGAACGGCAAGTAATGAGACATAAACCTAAGGGGCTTTTTCCTGGCGCCCTGCATTCTAATTTACAATTTACAACGCCACTTCCATTATGGCTCTGTTGCCCTAGTAACCAGATTTGGTAAGGAGAAGTGCTGCCGCCTTCTGGCCGTTTCCCACAACAGCGCTAATGGTCACTTAATATTCAAAATAATTGCAGGCCTGTAAATGACACCTGCCATCAAAAAAAAAAAGAATCCTGGGGTCGTAAATCGACCAGAAAATTCAAAAGACGTCAACATTTCAAGAAGACAATTTCAAGAGGCATGTTTTACGCCCATCCTGTCTTCTTTGTTTCCTTTAAAATAAAAGGGGATTTAAAAATGCTCAACATCAGCAGTTAATAAAGCCATGCAAATCCAATCTACAGAAATGTTCACCTCACAGCCGTCAGAATGATCTTCAGCAAAAAGTCTACAAAGAATAAATGCTGAAGGGGTTTCAGAAAACTGTGTACCCACTAGCTGCTGGGGGGATGTAAACTGGTAACAGCCAGCAGGGAGAACATAATGGAGGTGCGTTTAAGGGTAAACACCGAGCTACCATGTGATCTGGTAGGTCCTCTGATGCGCCTATCACCTGAGCAGAGCAGAATGGAAGAGACACAGGCTGGCAATCCTGCACGGCAGAAACATTTAATATAGCCAAGACTTGGAAGAAACCAAAATGTCCAGCAACAGGAAAATGCACAAAGAGGAAGGGGTCCATGTCAACAATGGAATATTAGCCACGGAAAACAATGAAACAGTGCCGTTTGCACCACCATATAAGGACCTAGAGATAACCACCCCACTTGAAGTAAGAAAGAAACTGAAAGACAGATATCCTATGACATCACTTATAGGTGTTACCTCAAAATTGATTCTCATGAACTTATTTCCAAGAGAAGGAAGAGCATGGATTAAGCAAACAAAATTACGTTTAGCCGAATGGAAAGGTGAAAGGAATGTATGAATTATGATATGGGGGTTAACAGACATGTACTAATACAGATGAAATATATAACCACAAAATACCTATGGAACGCCAAGAGGTCTACTCAACACTCTATAATAACCTACACGGGAAAGGAGCCAAAGAGGAATAGACGGATACGTTGATATGATGAACCAGATTCTGTACACTTAGGAGAAACTGCATTTTCTTATCAAATTTGCTCTGACACGTAATAAAAATTTAATTTAAAAAACAAGAAGTAGGAGATATAAGCTCTTGGGGGTTTGCCCTGGCACATTCCCCTCTCATCTGCAGGCTACTAACACGATTTCCAGGAAAGCTCTGTCGCCCAAGAACCCAGAGCTGCGAAGGTAGAAATGCTGCCGCCTTGTGGCCGTTTCCCGCAAGAGCGGCTTTAAGCCCGCAGCTAATGGTCACTTAATAGTCACAAGGACTCAGGGCCGTAAAGGACACCTGCCCTAAAATATTGTGCTGAGGTAGGGAACGGACAAAAAAATTCAAAACAGGGGCTTCCCTGGTGGCGCAGTGGTTGAGAGTCCGCCTGCCGACGCAGGGGACACGGGTTCGTGCCCCGGTCCGGGAAGATCCCACATGCCGCGGAGTGGCTGGGCCCGTGAGCCATGGCCGCTGAGCCTGCGCTCCGCAACGGGAGAGGCCCAAACAGTGAGAGGCCCGCGTACCGCAAAAATAAATAGGTAAATAAATAAATAAATAAAAAGGAACGTGGATTAAAAAGGAACGTGGATAAAAGCTCAACCTCAGGAATTATTAGACTCATGCAAATCTAATCTGCAAAAAGTTTGCAACTCACACCTGTCGACTGACGATCGGCAAAAATTCTACAAACAATCAATACTGAAGGGGCTTTAGAGAACTGTGTACCCTCTAGCTGCTGGTGAGATGTAAAGGGCTAACAGCCAATAAGAACAGAAAGGAGCTGCCTTTAGAAGTAAAAATTGAGGTACCGTTCAATCCAGCAGTCACACCACTGGGCCTCTCACCTGAGAAGACCAGAAGCGAGAAGACCCGGGCTGCAACAGCTGCACTGCGGCCTTACTCACAATAGCCAAGACGGTGAAGCTACCAAAATGTCCATCAACAGACGACTGGATTAAGAAGAAGCGGTCCATGTACACAATGGAATATTAACCACGGAAAACAATGAAACACTGCTCTTTCAGGCACCATAGACGAGCTTGGAGATGATCACAGAACATGGGGTAAGTCGGAAAGCCAAAGACCTACATCCTATGATATCACTTATAGGCGTTATCTAATAACTGACACAAATGAACATATGTGCACAGAGAAAGACGCTCACAGACTTAGAAAACAACTACGCTTATCTAAAAGGAAAGGTGGGCGGAACGGATAAATTAAGATTAGCGTTACCATACGTATACAGATACGTGTTATACACATATATCAAAAAGACCGACCACGTAGCAAGGGAGATGGACGGAACACTCTGTAATATTTCACATGGGAAGAGGATCTGTACATGAATAGACGTATATAATGTACAAATGAACCAGATTGTGTACACCTAGGACAAACAATAGTCTAATCATTACCCCGATTAAAATCGTTTCAAAAACCAACCAGAAGTAATGCGACATAAACTTATGGGCGTTTCTCCTGGCACATTCCATTCTAATTTACAACCTAGGAACACGACTTCCAGAAAGGCTCTGCTGCCCTAGCACCCAGATTTGGGAATGGAGAAATGCTGCCGCCTTGTGGCCGTCTCCCAAAACAGCAGCTTTAAACCCAGTGCTAACGGTCATTAAACAGTCACCAAACTTGCAGGCCTGTAAATAACACCTGCCCTCCAAAGAATCCTGGGGTCAAGCATCGACCAAAAATTCAAAAGAGGGCAACATTCCAAGAAAACCATTTCAAGAGGTATACTGTACCCCCACGTTTTTCTTTTCTTTTCTTTTTTTTTAAAAGAAAAGAAACAGGCGTGGAAAAATGATGGATTTTAGGAATTTTTAAAGACATGCAAACCCAAATTACAAAAACCTATCAGCTCACAGCACTCAGAATGGCCATTAGCAAAACTGCTGCAAACAATAAATGTGGAGAAATGCGTACCCTCGGTTCTAAGGGGGACGTGGTAAGAGCCACTGATGAAAACACAGTGGCGGTGCTTTGAAAAGGGAAACATCGAGCTACTAGTCAATCAGTCACACCCACTGCTGGGCCCATCACCCGAGAAAATGAGAATCAAAAGGCACAGGCTGGCAATCCTGCACCCCAGCAATACTTACCATAGCCGACGCTTGGAAGCAACGCAAATGTCCATCAACAGAGGAGTGCACCAAGAAGAAGTGGTCCATGCACACGATGGAATACTACTCCACTAGAAAATATGAATTCAAAAAACAAACATGAGTAAGGACACATAAGCTTTGGGGGGTCTATCAGGGCACACGGCAGCCTAATTGATATCTGAGGAACACCACTGGCAGGAAGGTCTGTCTCCCTAGGTACCAGAGTGGGCAACGTAGAAATGCTGCCGGCCTCTGGCCGATACCTGCAACAGCAGCTCGGAAATCTGTGCGAATGGTCACTTCATATGCACAGGTACTGCAGGGCTGCAAAGGAGACCTGCCCTCAAAATGTCCTGACGCAGGTAAAGGCCAAAATATTTCAAAATGTGGCACATATTTCAAGGAAACAATTTGAAGACGTAAGCTGTCATGACAGTTTGGAAAATAAAAGGACATGCCTCAAAGCTCAATTTCAAGGGATTATGAGACACATGCAAATCCAACCACAAAGAGCTATCAACTCCCACCAGCCAGAATAACCATCAGCCAAGAAACTACAAACGATCAATGCTGAAGAGGTTGTGGAGACATGCATACCCTCAGTTTCAAGTGGGACGTAACCTGGTAAGAGCCACTCATGGGAACAGAATGGAGGTGCCTGTAAAAGGTACACATTCAGCTACTCTATGATCCAGCAGGCCCACTCCGTGGCCTATAGCCTAAGAAGACAGAATTGGAAAGACACAGGCAGGAAATCTGCACTGCAGCAGTATTACAATAGCCAAGGCGTGGAAGCAACCAAAAGTCCATCAACAGATGAGTGGACAAAGAAGAACTGCTACGTGTAGAGATGGAATATTAGCTTGGGTAAAAAATGAATCAATGCCACTTGTAGCACCACAGGTGAGTCTAGAGGTGATCACGCAACTTGCAGTAAGCGAGAAAGCGAAAGACACCTAACGTATGATACCACTTGTAGGGGTTACCTAAAAAGTGAGACCAGTGAAGATATTTCCACAGAGACATCCAATCACAGATTCATTAAGCAAACTTATGGTTCACCAAATGGAAAGGTGTGAGGATTGGATACATCAGGACATTGGGGTTAACAGAGATATACAGACACATGTGAAATATAAAATCGCCACAGACCTACGGCATATCAAGAGGACACTACTCAACATTGCGTCATCAGCTACATGGGAGAAGGACCCGAAGAAGAATAGATATGTGTGTACATGTAAAACAACCACATCTTGCACACCTAGAACAAGCAAAACACTGTAATCAAATTTGGCCTGATACAAAATAAAAATTAAATTTAAAAAACGAACGGCAAGTAATGAGACATAAACCTAAGGGGCTTTTTCCTGGCGCCCTGCATTCTAATTTACAATTTACAACGCCACTTCCATTATGGCTCTGTTGCCCTAGTAACCAGATTTGGTAAGGAGAAGTGCTGCCGCCTTCTGGCCGTTTCCCACAACAGCGCTAATGGTCACTTAATATTCAAAATAATTGCAGGCCTGTAAATGACACCTGCCATCAAAAAAAAAAAGAATCCTGGGGTCGTAAATCGACCAGAAAATTCAAAAGACGTCAACATTTCAAGAAGACAATTTCAAGAGGCATGTTTTACGCCCATCCTGTCTTCTTTGTTTCCTTTAAAATAAAAGGGGATTTAAAAATGCTCAACATCAGCAGTTAATAAAGCCATGCAAATCCAATCTACAGAAATGTTCACCTCACAGCCGTCAGAATGATCTTCAGCAAAAAGTCTACAAAGAATAAATGCTGAAGGGGTTTCAGAAAACTGTGTACCCACTAGCTGCTGGGGGGATGTAAACTGGTAACAGCCAGCAGGGAGAACATAATGGAGGTGCGTTTAAGGGTAAACACCGAGCTACCATGTGATCTGGTAGGTCCTCTGATGCGCCTATCACCTGAGCAGAGCAGAATGGAAGAGACACAGGCTGGCAATCCTGCACGGCAGAAACATTTAATATAGCCAAGACTTGGAAGAAACCAAAATGTCCAGCAACAGGAAAATGCACAAAGAGGAAGGGGTCCATGTCAACAATGGAATATTAGCCACGGAAAACAATGAAACAGTGCCGTTTGCACCACCATATAAGGACCTAGAGATAACCACCCCACTTGAAGTAAGAAAGAAACTGAAAGACAGATATCCTATGACATCACTTATAGGTGTTACCTCAAAATTGATTCTCATGAACTTATTTCCAAGAGAAGGAAGAGCATGGATTAAGCAAACAAAATTACGTTTAGCCGAATGGAAAGGTGAAAGGAATGTATGAATTATGATATGGGGGTTAACAGACATGTACTAATACAGATGAAATATATAACCACAAAATACCTATGGAACGCCAAGAGGTCTACTCAACACTCTATAATAACCTACACGGGAAAGGAGCCAAAGAGGAATAGACGGATACGTTGATATGATGAACCAGATTCTGTACACTTAGGAGAAACTGCATTTTCTTATCAAATTTGCTCTGACACGTAATAAAAATTTAATTTAAAAAACAAGAAGTAGGAGATATAAGCTCTTGGGGGTTTGCCCTGGCACATTCCCCTCTCATCTGCAGGCTACTAACACGATTTCCAGGAAAGCTCTGTCGCCCAAGAACCCAGAGCTGCGAAGGTAGAAATGCTGCCGCCTTGTGGCCGTTTCCCGCAAGAGCGGCTTTAAGCCCGCAGCTAATGGTCACTTAATAGTCACAAGGACTCAGGGCCGTAAAGGACACCTGCCCTAAAATATTGTGCTGAGGTAGGGAACGGACAAAAAAATTCAAAACAGGGGCTTCCCTGGTGGCGCAGTGGTTGAGAGTCCGCCTGCCGACGCAGGGGACACGGGTTCGTGCCCCGGTCCGGGAAGATCCCACATGCCGCGGAGTGGCTGGGCCCGTGAGCCATGGCCGCTGAGCCTGCGCGTCCAGAGCCTGTGCTCCGCAACGGGAGAGGCCCAAACAGTGAGAGGCCCGCGTACCGCAAAAATAAATAGGTAAATAAATAAATAAATAAAAAGGAACGTGGATTAAAAAGGAACGTGGATAAAAGCTCAACCTCAGGAATTATTAGACTCATGCAAATCTAATCTGCAAAAAGTTTGCAACTCACACCTGTCGACTGACGATCGGCAAAAATTCTACAAACAATCAATACTGAAGGGGCTTTAGAGAACTGTGTACCCTCTAGCTGCTGGTGAGATGTAAAGTGCTAACAGCCAATAAGAACAGAAAGGAGCTGCCTTTAGAAGTAAAAATTGAGGTACCGTTCAATCCAGCAGTCACACCACTGGGCCTCTCACCTGAGAAGACCAGAAGCGAGAAGACCCGGGCTGCAACAGCTGCACTGCGGCCTTACTCACAATAGCCAAGACGGTGAAGCTACCAAAATGTCCATCAACAGACGACTGGATTAAGAAGAAGCGGTCCATGTACACAATGGAATATTAACCACGGAAAACAATGAAACACTGCTCTTTCAGGCACCATAGACGAGCTTGGAGATGATCACAGAACATGGGGTAAGTCGGAAAGCCAAAGACCTACATCCTATGATATCACTTATAGGCGTTATCTAATAACTGACACAAATGAACATATGTGCACAGAGAAAGACGCTCACAGACTTAGAAAACAACTACGCTTATCTAAAAGGAAAGGTGGGCGGAACGGATAAATTAAGATTAGCGTTACCATACGTATACAGATACGTGTTATACACATATATCAAAAAGACCGACCACGTAGCAAGGGAGGTGTACGGAACACTCTGTAATATTTCACATGGGAAGAGGATCTGTACATGAATAGACGTATATAATGTACAAATGAACCAGATTGTGTACACCTAGGACAAACAATAGTCTAATCATTACCCCGATTAAAATCGTTTCAAAAACCAACCAGAAGTAATGCGACATAAACTTATGGGCGTTTCTCCTGGCACATTCCATTCTAATTTACAACCTAGGAACACGACTTCCAGAAAGGCTCTGCTGCCCTAGTACCCAGATTTGGGAATGGAGAAATGCTGCCGCCTTGTGGCCGTCTCCCAAAACAGCAGCTTTAAACCCAGTGCTAACGGTCATTAAACAGTCACCAAACTTGCAGGCCTGTAAATAACACCTGCCCTCCAAAAAATCCTGGGGTCAAGCATCGACCAAAAATTCAAAAGAGGGCAACATTCCAAGAAAACCATTTCAAGAGGTATACTGTACCCCCACGTTTTTCTTTTCTTTTCTTTTTTTTTAAAAGAAAAGAAACAGGCGTGGAAAAATGATGGATTTTAGGAATTTTTAAAGACATGCAAACCCAAATTACAAAAACCTATCAGCTCACAGCACTCAGAATGGCCATTAGCAAAACTGCTGCAAACAATAAATGTGGAGAAATGCGTACCCTCGGTTCTAAGGGGGACGTGGTAAGAGCCACTGATGAAAACACAGTGGCGGTGCTTTGAAAAGGGAAACATCGAGCTACTAGTCAATCAGTCACACCCACTGCTGGGCCCATCACCCGAGAAAATGAGAATCAAAAGGCACAGGCTGGCAATCCTGCACCCCAGCAATACTTACCATAGCCGACGCTTGGAAGCAACGCAAATGTCCATCAACAGAGGAGTGCACCAAGAAGAAGTGGTCCATGCACACGATGGAATACTACTCCACTAGAAAATATGAATTCAAAAAACAAACATGAGTAAGGACACATAAGCTTTGGGGGGGTCTATCAGGGCACACGGCAGCCTAATTGATATCTGAGGAACACCACTGGCAGGAAGGTCTGTCTCCCTAGGTACCAGAGTGGGCAACGTAGAAATGCTGCCGGCCTCTGGCCGATACCTGCAACAGCAGCTCGGAAATCTGTGCGAATGGTCACTTCATATGCACAGGTACTGCAGGGCTGCAAAGGAGACCTGCCCTCAAAATGTCCTGACGCAGGTAAAGGCCAAAATATTTCAAAATGTGGCACATATTTCAAGGAAACAATTTGAAGACGTAAGCTGTCATGACAGTTTGGAAAATAAAAGGACATGCCTCAAAGCTCAATTTCAAGGGATTATGAGACACATGCAAATCCAACCACAAAGAGCTATCAACTCCCACCAGCCAGAATAACCATCAGCCAAGAAACTACAAACGATCAATGCTGAAGAGGTTGTGGAGACATGCATACCCTCAGTTTCAAGTGGGACGTAACCTGGTAAGAGCCACTCATGGGAACAGAATGGAGGTGCCTGTAAAAGGTACACATTCAGCTACTCTATGATCCAGCAGGCCCACTCCGTGGCCTATAGCCTAAGAAGACAGAATTGGAAAGACACAGGCAGGAAATCTGCACTGCAGCAGTATTACAATAGCCAAGGCGTGGAAGCAACCAAAAGTCCATCAACAGATGAGTGGACAAAGAAGAACTGCTACGTGTAGAGATGGAATATTAGCTTGGGTAAAAAATGAATCAATGCCACTTGTAGCACCACAGGTGAGTCTAGAGGTGATCACGCAACTTGCAGTAAGCGAGAAAGCGAAAGACACCTAACGTATGATACCACTTGTAGGGGTTACCTAAAAAGTGAGACCAGTGAAGATATTTCCACAGAGACATCCAATCACAGATTCATTAAGCAAACTTATGGTTCACCAAATGGAAAGGTGTGAGGATTGGATACATCAGGACATTGGGGTTAACAGAGATATACAGACACATGTGAAATATAAAATCGCCACAGACCTACGGCATATCAAGAGGACACTACTCAACATTGCGTCATCAGCTACATGGGAGAAGGACCCGAAGAAGAATAGATATGTGTGTACGTGTAAAACAACCACATCTTGCACACCTAGAACAAGCAAAACACTGTAATCAAATTTGGCCTGATACAAAATAAAAATTAAATTTAAAAAACGAACGGCAAGTAATGAGACATAAACCTAAGGGGCTTTTTCCTGGCGCCCTGCATTCTAATTTACAATTTACAACGCCACTTCCATTATGGCTCTGTTGCCCTAGTAACCAGATTTGGTAAGGAGAAGTGCTGCCGCCTTCTGGCCGTTTCCCACAACAGCGCTAATGGTCACTTAATATTCAAAATAATTGCAGGCCTGTAAATGACACCTGCCATCAAAAAAAAAAAGAATCCTGGGGTCGTAAATCGACCAGAAAATTCAAAAGACGTCAACATTTCAAGAAGACAATTTCAAGAGGCATGTTTTACGCCCATCCTGTCTTCTTTGTTTCCTTTAAAATAAAAGGGGATTTAAAAATGCTCAACATCAGCAGTTAATAAAGCCATGCAAATCCAATCTACAGAAATGTTCACCTCACAGCCGTCAGAATGATCTTCAGCAAAAAGTCTACAAAGAATAAATGCTGAAGGGGTTTCAGAAAACTGTGTACCCACTAGCTGCTGGGGGGATGTAAACTGGTAACAGCCAGCAGGGAGAACATAATGGAGGTGCGTTTAAGGGTAAACACCGAGCTACCATGTGATCTGGTAGGTCCTCTGATGCGCCTATCACCTGAGCAGAGCAGAATGGAAGAGACACAGGCTGGCAATCCTGCACGGCAGAAACATTTAATATAGCCAAGACTTGGAAGAAACCAAAATGTCCAGCAACAGGAAAATGCACAAAGAGGAAGGGGTCCATGTCAACAATGGAATATTAGCCACGGAAAACAATGAAACAGTGCCGTTTGCACCACCATATAAGGACCTAGAGATAACCACCCCACTTGAAGTAAGAAAGAAACTGAAAAACAGATATCCTATGACATCACTTATAGGTGTTACCTCAAAATTGATTCTCATGAACTTATTTCCAAGAGAAGGAAGAGCATGGATTAAGCAAACAAAATTACGTTTAGCCGAATGGAAAGGTGAAAGGAATGTATGAATTATGATATGGGGGTTAACAGACATGTACTAATACAGATGAAATATATAACCACAAAATACCTATGGAACGCCAAGAGGTCTACTCAACACTCTATAATAACCTACACGGGAAAGGAGCCAAAGAGGAATAGACGGATACGTTGATATGATGAACCAGATTCTGTACACTTAGGAGAAACTGCATTTTCTTATCAAATTTGCTCTGACACGTAATAAAAATTTAATTTAAAAAACAAGAAGTAGGAGATATAAGCTCTTGGGGGTTTGCCCTGGCACATTCCCCTCTCATCTGCAGGCTACTAACACGATTTCCAGGAAAGCTCTGTCGCCCAAGAACCCAGAGCTGCGAAGGTAGAAATGCTGCCGCCTTGTGGCCGTTTCCCGCAAGAGCGGCTTTAAGCCCGCAGCTAATGGTCACTTAATAGTCACAAGGACTCAGGGCCGTAAAGGACACCTGCCCTAAAATATTGTGCTGAGGTAGGGAACGGACAAAAAAATTCAAAACAGGGGCTTCCCTGGTGGCGCAGTGGTTGAGAGTCCGCCTGCCGACGCAGGGGACACGGGTTCGTGCCCCGGTCCGGGAAGATCCCACATGCCGCGGAGTGGCTGGGCCCGTGAGCCATGGCCGCTGAGCCTGCGCTCCGCAACGGGAGAGGCCCAAACAGTGAGAGGCCCGCGTACCGCAAAAATAAATAGGTAAATAAATAAATAAATAAAAAGGAACGTGGATTAAAAAGGAACGTGGATAAAAGCTCAACCTCAGGAATTATTAGACTCATGCAAATCTAATCTGCAAAAAGTTTGCAACTCACACCTGTCGACTGACGATCGGCAAAAATTCTACAAACAATCAATACTGAAGGGGCTTTAGAGAACTGTGTACCCTCTAGCTGCTGGTGAGATGTAAAGTGCTAACAGCCAATAAGAACAGAAAGGAGCTGCCTTTAGAAGTAAAAATTGAGGTACCGTTCAATCCAGCAGTCACACCACTGGGCCTCTCACCTGAGAAGACCAGAAGCGAGAAGACCCGGGCTGCAACAGCTGCACTGCGGCCTTACTCACAATAGCCAAGACGGTGAAGCTACCAAAATGTCCATCAACAGACGACTGGATTAAGAAGAAGCGGTCCATGTACACAATGGAATATTAACCACGGAAAACAATGAAACACTGCTCTTTCAGGCACCATAGACGAGCTTGGAGATGATCACAGAACATGGGGTAAGTCGGAAAGCCAAAGACCTACATCCTATGATATCACTTATAGGCGTTATCTAATAACTGACACAAATGAACATATGTGCACAGAGAAAGACGCTCACAGACTTAGAAAACAACTACGCTTATCTAAAAGGAAAGGTGGGCGGAACGGATAAATTAAGATTAGCGTTACCATACGTATACAGATACGTGTTATACACATATATCAAAAAGACCGACCACGTAGCAAGGGAGGTGGACGGAACACTCTGTAATATTTCACATGGGAAGAGGATCTGTACATGAATAGACGTATATAATGTACAAATGAACCAGATTGTGTACACCTAGGACAAACAATAGTCTGATCATTACCCCGATTAAAATCGTTTCAAAAACCAACCAGAAGTAATGCGACATAAACTTATGGGCGTTTCTCCTGGCACATTCCATTCTAATTTACAACCTAGGAACACGACTTCCAGAAAGGCTCTGCTGCCCTAGCACCCAGATTTGGGAATGGAGAAATGCTGCCGCCTTGTGGCCGTCTCCCAAAACAGCAGCTTTAAACCCAGTGCTAACGGTCATTAAACAGTCACCAAACTTGCAGGCCTGTAAATAACACCTGCCCTCCAAAGAATCCTGGGGTCAAGCATCGACCAAAAATTCAAAAGAGGGCAACATTCCAAGAAAACCATTTCAAGAGGTATACTGTACCCCCACGTTTTTCTTTTCTTTTCTTTTTTTTTAAAAGAAAAGAAACAGGCGTGGAAAAATGATGGATTTTAGGAATTTTTAAAGACATGCAAACCCAAATTACAAAAACCTATCAGCTCACAGCACTCAGAATGGCCATTAGCAAAAATGCTGCAAACAATAAATGTGGAGAAATGCGTACCCTCGGTTCTAAGGGGGACGTGGTAAGAGCCACTGATGAAAACACAGTGGCGGTGCTTTGAAAAGGGAAACATCGAGCTACTAGTCAATCAGTCACACCCACTGCTGGGCCCATCACCCGAGAAAATGAGAATCAAAAGGCACAGGCTGGCAATCCTGCACCCCAGCAATACTTACCATAGCCGACGCTTGGAAGCAACGCAAATGTCCATCAACAGAGGAGTGCACCAAGAAGAAGTGGTCCATGCACACGATGGAATACTACTCCACTAGAAAATATGAATTCAAAAAACAAACATGAGTAAGGACACATAAGCTTTGGGGGGTCTATCAGGGCACACGGCAGCCTAATTGATATCTGAGGAACACCACTGGCAGGAAGGTCTGTCTCCCTAGGTACCAGAGTGGGCAACGTAGAAATGCTGCCGGCCTCTGGCCGATACCTGCAACAGCAGCTCGGAAATCTGTGCGAATGGTCACTTCATATGCACAGGTACTGCAGGGCTGCAAAGGAGACCTGCCCTCAAAATGTCCTGACGCAGGTAAAGGCCAAAATATTTCAAAATGTGGCACATATTTCAAGGAAACAATTTGAAGACGTAAGCTGTCATGACAGTTTGGAAAATAAAAGGACATGCCTCAAAGCTCAATTTCAAGGGATTATGAGACACATGCAAATCCAACCACAAAGAGCTATCAACTCCCACCAGCCAGAATAACCATCAGCCAAGAAACTACAAACGATCAATGCTGAAGAGGTTGTGGAGACATGCATACCCTCAGTTTCAAGTGGGACGTAACCTGGTAAGAGCCACTCATGGGAACAGAATGGAGGTGCCTGTAAAAGGTACACATTCAGCTACTCTATGATCCAGCAGGCCCACTCCGTGGCCTATAGCCTAAGAAGACAGAATTGGAAAGACACAGGCAGGAAATCTGCACTGCAGCAGTATTACAATAGCCAAGGCGTGGAAGCAACCAAAAGTCCATCAACAGATGAGTGGACAAAGAAGAACTGCTACGTGTAGAGATGGAATATTAGCTTGGGTAAAAAATGAATCAATGCCACTTGTAGCACCACAGGTGAGTCTAGAGGTGATCACGCAACTTGCAGTAAGCGAGAAAGCGAAAGACACCTAACGTATGATACCACTTGTAGGGGTTACCTAAAAAGTGAGACCAGTGAAGATATTTCCACAGAGACATCCAATCACAGATTCATTAAGCAAACTTATGGTTCACCAAATGGAAAGGTGTGAGGATTGGATACATCAGGACATTGGGGTTAACAGAGATATACAGACACATGTGAAATATAAAATCGCCACAGACCTACGGCATATCAAGAGGACACTACTCAACATTGCGTCATCAGCTACATGGGAGAAGGACCCGAAGAAGAATAGATATGTGTGTACGTGTAAAACAACCACATCTTGCACACCTAGAACAAGCAAAACACTGTAATCAAATTTGGCCTGATACAAAATAAAAATTAAATTTAAAAAACGAACGGCAAGTAATGAGACATAAACCTAAGGGGCTTTTTCCTGGCGCCCTGCATTCTAATTTACAATTTACAACGCCACTTCCATTATGGCTCTGTTGCCCTAGTAACCAGATTTGGTAAGGAGAAGTGCTGCCGCCTTCTGGCCGTTTCCCACAACAGCGCTAATGGTCACTTAATATTCAAAATAATTGCAGGCCTGTAAATGACACCTGCCATCAAAAAAAAAAAGAATCCTGGGGTCGTAAATCGACCAGAAAATTCAAAAGACGTCAACATTTCAAGAAGACAATTTCAAGAGGCATGTTTTACGCCCATCCTGTCTTCTTTGTTTCCTTTAAAATAAAAGGGGATTTAAAAATGCTCAACATCAGCAGTTAATAAAGCCATGCAAATCCAATCTACAGAA
This sequence comes from Leucopleurus acutus, assembly GCF_964270905.1. Lineage (NCBI taxonomy): Eukaryota > Metazoa > Chordata > Mammalia > Artiodactyla > Delphinidae > Leucopleurus > Leucopleurus acutus. Next base: position 179,482 of record NW_028138940.1, read on the forward strand.
ATGTTCACCTCACAGCCGTCAGAATGATCTTCAGCAAAAAGTCTACAAAGAATAAATGCTGAAGGGGTTTCAGAAAACTGTGTACCCACTAGCTGCTGGGGGGATGTAAACTGGTAACAGCCAGCAGGGAGAACATAATGGAGGTGCGTTTAAGGGTAAACACCGAGCTACCATGTGATCTGGTAGGTCCTCTGATGCGCCTATCACCTGAGCAGAGCAGAATGGAAGAGACACAGGCTGGCAATCCTGCACGGCAGAAACATTTAATATAGCCAAGACTTGGAAGAAACCAAAATGTCCAGCAACAGGAAAATGCACAAAGAGGAAGGGGTCCATGTCAACAATGGAATATTAGCCACGGAAAACAATGAAACAGTGCCGTTTGCACCACCATATAAGGACCTAGAGATAACCACCCCACTTGAAGTAAGAAAGAAACTGAAAGACAGATATCCTATGACATCACTTATAGGTGTTACCTCAAAATTGATTCTCATGAACTTATTTCCAAGAGAAGGAAGAGCATGGATTAAGCAAACAAAATTACGTTTAGCCGAATGGAAAGGTGAAAGGAATGTATGAATTATGATATGGGGGTTAACAGACATGTACTAATACAGATGAAATATATAACCACAAAATACCTATGGAACGCCAAGAGGTCTACTCAACACTCTATAATAACCTACACGGGAAAGGAGCCAAAGAGGAATAGACGGATACGTTGATATGATGAACCAGATTCTGTACACTTAGGAGAAACTGCATTTTCTTATCAAATTTGCTCTGACACGTAATAAAAATTTAATTTAAAAAACAAGAAGTAGGAGATATAAGCTCTTGGGGGTTTGCCCTGGCACATTCCCCTCTCATCTGCAGGCTACTAACACGATTTCCAGGAAAGCTCTGTCGCCCAAGAACCCAGAGCTGCGAAGGTAGAAATGCTGCCGCCTTGTGGCCGTTTCCCGCAAGAGCGGCTTTAAGCCCGCAGCTAATGGTCACTTAATAGTCACAAGGACTCAGGGCCGTAAAGGACACCTGCCCTAAAATATTGTGCTGAGGTAGGGAACGGACAAAAAAATTCAAAACAGGGGCTTCCCTGGTGGCGCAGTGGTTGAGAGTCCGCCTGCCGACGCAGGGGACACGGGTTCGTGCCCCGGTCCGGGAAGATCCCACATGCCGCGGAGTGGCTGGGCCCGTGAGCCATGGCCGCTGAGCCTGCGCTCCGCAACGGGAGAGGCCCAAACAGTGAGAGGCCCGCGTACCGCAAAAATAAATAGGTAAATAAATAAATAAATAAAAAGGAACGTGGATTAAAAAGGAACGTGGATAAAAGCTCAACCTCAGGAATTATTAGACTCATGCAAATCTAATCTGCAAAAAGTTTGCAACTCACACCTGTCGACTGACGATCGGCAAAAATTCTACAAACAATCAATACTGAAGGGGCTTTAGAGAACTGTGTACCCTCTAGCTGCTGGTGAGATGTAAAGTGCTAACAGCCAATAAGAACAGAAAGGAGCTGCCTTTAGAAGTAAAAATTGAGGTACCGTTCAATCCAGCAGTCACACCACTGGGCCTCTCACCTGAGAAGACCAGAAGCGAGAAGACCCGGGCTGCAACAGCTGCACTGCGGCCTTACTCACAATAGCCAAGACGGTGAAGCTACCAAAATGTCCATCAACAGACGACTGGATTAAGAAGAAGCGGTCCATGTACACAATGGAATATTAACCACGGAAAACAATGAAACACTGCTCTTTCAGGCACCATAGACGAGCTTGGAGATGATCACAGAACATGGGGTAAGTCGGAAAGCCAAAGACCTACATCCTATGATATCACTTATAGGCGTTATCTAATAACTGACACAAATGAACATATGTGCACAGAGAAAGACGCTCACAGACTTAGAAAACAACTACGCTTATCTAAAAGGAAAGGTGGGCGGAACGGATAAATTAAGATTAGCGTTACCATACGTATACAGATACGTGTTATACACATATATCAAAAAGACCGACCACGTAGCAAGGGAGATGGACGGAACACTCTGTAATATTTCACATGGGAAGAGGATCTGTACATGAATAGACGTATATAATGTACAAATGAACCAGATTGTGTACACCTAGGACAAACAATAGTCTAATCATTACCCCGATTAAAATCGTTTCAAAAACCAACCAGAAGTAATGCGACATAAACTTATGGGCGTTTCTCCTGGCACATTCCATTCTAATTTACAACCTAGGAACACGACTTCCAGAAAGGCTCTGCTGCCCTAGCACCCAGATTTGGGAATGGAGAAATGCTGCCGCCTTGTGGCCGTCTCCCAAAACAGCAGCTTTAAACCCAGTGCTAACGGTCATTAAACAGTCACCAAACTTGCAGGCCTGTAAATAACACCTGCCCTCCAAAGAATCCTGGGGTCAAGCATCGACCAAAAATTCAAAAGAGGGCAACATTCCAAGAAAACCATTTCAAGAGGTATACTGTACCCCCACGTTTTTCTTTTCTTTTCTTTTTTTTTAAAAGAAAAGAAACAGGCGTGGAAAAATGATGGATTTTAGGAATTTTTAAAGACATGCAAACCCAAATTACAAAAACCTATCAGCTCACAGCACTCAGAATGGCCATTAGCAAAACTGCTGCAAACAATAAATGTGGAGAAATGCGTACCCTCGGTTCTAAGGGGGACGTGGTAAGAGCCACTGATGAAAACACAGTGGCGGTGCTTTGAAAAGGGAAACATCGAGCTACTAGTCAATCAGTCACACCCACTGCTGGGCCCATCACCCGAGAAAATGAGAATCAAAAGGCACAGGCTGGCAATCCTGCACCCCAGCAATACTTACCATAGCCGACGCTTGGAAGCAACGCAAATGTCCATCAACAGAGGAGTGCACCAAGAAGAAGTGGTCCATGCACACGATGGAATACTACTCCACTAGAAAATATGAATTCAAAAAACAAACATGAGTAAGGACACATAAGCTTTGGGGGGTCTATCAGGGCACACGGCAGCCTAATTGATATCTGAGGAACACCACTGGCAGGAAGGTCTGTCTCCCTAGGTACCAGAGTGGGCAACGTAGAAATGCTGCCGGCCTCTGGCCGATACCTGCAACAGCAGCTCGGAAATCTGTGCGAATGGTCACTTCATATGCACAGGTACTGCAGGGCTGCAAAGGAGACCTGCCCTCAAAATGTCCTGACGCAGGTAAAGGCCAAAATATTTCAAAATGTGGCACATATTTCAAGGAAACAATTTGAAGACGTAAGCTGTCATGACAGTTTGGAAAATAAAAGGACATGCCTCAAAGCTCAATTTCAAGGGATTATGAGACACATGCAAATCCAACCACAAAGAGCTATCAACTCCCACCAGCCAGAATAACCATCAGCCAAGAAACTACAAACGATCAATGCTGAAGAGGTTGTGGAGACATGCATACCCTCAGTTTCAAGTGGGACGTAACCTGGTAAGAGCCACTCATGGGAACAGAATGGAGGTGCCTGTAAAAGGTACACATTCAGCTACTCTATGATCCAGCAGGCCCACTCCGTGGCCTATAGCCTAAGAAGACAGAATTGGAAAGACACAGGCAGGAAATCTGCACTGCAGCAGTATTACAATAGCCAAGGCGTGGAAGCAACCAAAAGTCCATCAACAGATGAGTGGACAAAGAAGAACTGCTACGTGTAGAGATGGAATATTAGCTTGGGTAAAAAATGAATCAATGCCACTTGTAGCACCACAGGTGAGTCTAGAGGTGATCACGCAACTTGCAGTAAGCGAGAAAGCGAAAGACACCTAACGTATGATACCACTTGTAGGGGTTACCTAAAAAGTGAGACCAGTGAAGATATTTCCACAGAGACATCCAATCACAGATTCATTAAGCAAACTTATGGTTCACCAAATGGAAAGGTGTGAGGATTGGATACATCAGGACATTGGGGTTAACAGAGATATACAGACACATGTGAAATATAAAATCGCCACAGACCTACGGCATATCAAGAGGACACTACTCAACATTGCGTCATCAGCTACATGGGAGAAGGACCCGAAGAAGAATAGATATGTGTGTACGTGTAAAACAACCACATCTTGCACACCTAGAACAAGCAAAACACTGTAATCAAATTTGGCCTGATACAAAATAAAAATTAAATTTAAAAAACGAACGGCAAGTAATGAGACATAAACCTAAGGGGCTTTTTCCTGGCGCCCTGCATTCTAATTTACAATTTACAACGCCACTTCCATTATGGCTCTGTTGCCCTAGTAACCAGATTTGGTAAGGAGAAGTGCTGCCGCCTTCTGGCCGTTTCCCACAACAGCGCTAATGGTCACTTAATATTCAAAATAATTGCAGGCCTGTAAATGACACCTGCCATCAAAAAAAAAAAGAATCCTGGGGTCGTAAATCGACCAGAAAATTCAAAAGACGTCAACATTTCAAGAAGACAATTTCAAGAGGCATGTTTTACGCCCATCCTGTCTTCTTTGTTTCCTTTAAAATAAAAGGGGATTTAAAAATGCTCAACATCAGCAGTTAATAAAGCCATGCAAATCCAATCTACAGAAATGTTCACCTCACAGCCGTCAGAATGATCTTCAGCAAAAAGTCTACAAAGAATAAATGCTGAAGGGGTTTCAGAAAACTGTGTACCCACTAGCTGCTGGGGGGATGTAAACTGGTAACAGCCAGCAGGGAGAACATAATGGAGGTGCGTTTAAGGGTAAACACCGAGCTACCATGTGATCTGGTAGGTCCTCTGATGCGCCTATCACCTGAGCAGAGCAGAATGGAAGAGACACAGGCTGGCAATCCTGCACGGCAGAAACATTTAATATAGCCAAGACTTGGAAGAAACCAAAATGTCCAGCAACAGGAAAATGCACAAAGAGGAAGGGGTCCATGTCAACAATGGAATATTAGCCACGGAAAACAATGAAACAGTGCCGTTTGCACCACCATATAAGGACCTAGAGATAACCACCCCACTTGAAGTAAGAAAGAAACTGAAAGACAGATATCCTATGACATCACTTATAGGTGTTACCTCAAAATTGATTCTCATGAACTTATTTCCAAGAGAAGGAAGAGCATGGATTAAGCAAACAAAATTACGTTTAGCCGAATGGAAAGGTGAAAGGAATGTATGAATTATGATATGGGGGTTAACAGACATGTACTAATACAGATGAAATATATAACCACAAAATACCTATGGAACGCCAAGAGGTCTACTCAACACTCTATAATAACCTACACGGGAAAGGAGCCAAAGAGGAATAGACGGATACGTTGATATGATGAACCAGATTCTGTACACTTAGGAGAAACTGCATTTTCTTATCAAATTTGCTCTGACACGTAATAAAAATTTAATTTAAAAAGCAAGAAGTAGGAGATATAAGCTCTTGGGGGTTTGCCCTGGCACATTCCCCTCTCATCTGCAGGCTACTAACACGATTTCCAGGAAAGCTCTGTCGCCCAAGAACCCAGAGCTGCGAAGGTAGAAATGCTGCCGCCTTGTGGCCGTTTCCCGCAAGAGCGGCTTTAAGCCCGCAGCTAATGGTCACTTAATAGTCACAAGGACTCAGGGCCGTAAAGGACACCTGCCCTAAAATATTGTGCTGAGGTAGGGAACGGACAAAAAAATTCAAAACAGGGGCTTCCCTGGTGGCGCAGTGGTTGAGAGTCCGCCTGCCGACGCAGGGGACACGGGTTCGTGCCCCGGTCCGGGAAGATCCCACATGCCGCGGAGTGGCTGGGCCCGTGAGCCATGGCCGCTGAGCCTGCGCGTCCAGAGCCTGTGCTCCGCAACGGGAGAGGCCCAAACAGTGAGAGGCCCGCGTACCGCAAAAATAAATAGGTAAATAAATAAATAAATAAAAAGGAACGTGGATAAAAGCTCAACCTCAGGAATTATTAGACTCATGCAAACCTAATCTGCAAAAAGTTTGCAACTCACACCTGTCGACTGACGATCGGCAAAAATTCTACAAACAATCAATACTGAAGGGGCTTTAGAGAACTGTGTACCCTCTAGCTGCTGGTGAGATGTAAAGGGCTAACAGCCAATAAGAACAGAAAGGAGCTGCCTTTAGAAGTAAAAATTGAGGTACCATTCAATCCAGCAGTCACACCACTGGGCCTCTCACCTGAGAAGACCAGAAGCGAGAAGACCCGGGCTGCAACAGCTGCACTGCGGCCTTACTCACAATAGCCAAGACGGTGAAGCTACCAAAATGTCCATCAACAGACGACTGGATTAAGAAGAAGCGGTCCATGTACACAATGGAATATTAACCACGGAAAACAATGAAACACTGCTCTTTCAGGCACCATAGACGAGCTTGGAGATGATCACAGAACATGGGGTAAGTCGGAAAGCCAAAGACCTACATCCTATGATATCACTTATAGGCGTTATCTAATAACTGACACAAATGAACATATGTGCACAGAGAAAGACGCTCACAGACTTAGAAAACAACTACGCTTATCTAAAAGGAAAGGTGGGCGGAACGGATAAATTAAGATTAGCGTTACCATACGTATACAGATACGTGTTATACACATATATCAAAAAGACCGACCACGTAGCAAGGGAGGTGGACGGAACACTCTGTAATATTTCACATGGGAAGAGGATCTGTACATGAATAGACGTATATAATGTACAAATGAACCAGATTGTGTACACCTAGGACAAACAATAGTCTAATCATTACCCCGATTAAAATCGTTTCAAAAACCAACCAGAAGTAATGCGACATAAACTTATGGGCGTTTCTCCTGGCACATTCCATTCTAATTTACAACCTAGGAACACGACTTCCAGAAAGGCTCTGCTGCCCTAGCACCCAGATTTGGGAATGGAGAAATGCTGCCGCCTTGTGGCCGTCTCCCAAAACAGCAGCTTTAAACCCAGTGCTAACGGTCATTAAACAGTCACCAAACTTGCAGGCCTGTAAATAACACCTGCCCTCCAAAGAATCCTGGGGTCAAGCATCGACCAAAAATTCAAAAGAGGGCAACATTCCAAGAAAACCATTTCAAGAGGTATACTGTACCCCCACGTTTTTCTTTTCTTTTCTTTTTTTTTAAAAGAAAAGAAACAGGCGTGGAAAAATGATGGATTTTAGGAATTTTTAAAGACATGCAAACCCAAATTACAAAAACCTATCAGCTCACAGCACTCAGAATGGCCATTAGCAAAACTGCTGCAAACAATAAATGTGGAGAAATGCGTACCCTCGGTTCTAAGGGGGACGTGGTAAGAGCCACTGATGAAAACACAGTGGCGGTGCTTTGAAAAGGGAAACATCGAGCTACTAGTCAATCAGTCACACCCACTGCTGGGCCCATCACCCGAGAAAATGAGAATCAAAAGGCACAGGCTGGCAATCCTGCACCCCAGCAATACTTACCATAGCCGACGCTTGGAAGCAACGCAAATGTCCATCAACAGAGGAGTGCACCAAGAAGAAGTGGTCCATGCACACGATGGAATACTACTCCACTAGAAAATATGAATTCAAAAAACAAACATGAGTAAGGACACATAAGCTTTGGGGGGTCTATCAGGGCACACGGCAGCCTAATTGATATCTGAGGAACACCACTGGCAGGAAGGTCTGTCTCCCTAGGTACCAGAGTGGGCAACGTAGAAATGCTGCCGGCCTCTGGCCGATACCTGCAACAGCAGCTCGGAAATCTGTGCGAATGGTCACTTCATATGCACAGGTACTGCAGGGCTGCAAAGGAGACCTGCCCTCAAAATGTCCTGACGCAGGTAAAGGCCAAAATATTTCAAAATGTGGCACATATTTCAAGGAAACAATTTGAAGACGTAAGCTGTCATGACAGTTTGGAAAATAAAAGGACATGCCTCAAAGCTCAATTTCAAGGGATTATGAGACACATGCAAATCCAACCACAAAGAGCTATCAACTCCCACCAGCCAGAATAACCATCAGCCAAGAAACTACAAACGATCAATGCTGAAGAGGTTGTGGAGACATGCATACCCTCAGTTTCAAGTGGGACGTAACCTGGTAAGAGCCACTCATGGGAACAGAATGGAGGTGCCTGTAAAAGGTACACATTCAGCTACTCTATGATCCAGCAGGCCCACTCCGTGGCCTATAGCCTAAGAAGACAGAATTGGAAAGACACAGGCAGGAAATCTGCACTGCAGCAGTATTACAATAGCCAAGGCGTGGAAGCAACCAAAAGTCCATCAACAGATGAGTGGACAAAGAAGAACTGCTACGTGTAGAGATGGAATATTAGCTTGGGTAAAAAATGAATCAATGCCACTTGTAGCACCACAGGTGAGTCTAGAGGTGATCACGCAACTTGCAGTAAGCGAGAAAGCGAAAGACACCTAACGTATGATACCACTTGTAGGGGTTACCTAAAAAGTGAGACCAGTGAAGATATTTCCACAGAGACATCCAATCACAGATTCATTAAGCAAACTTATGGTTCACCAAATGGAAAGGTGTGAGGATTGGATACATCAGGACATTGGGGTTAACAGAGATATACAGACACATGTGAAATATAAAATCGCCACAGACCTACGGCATATCAAGAGGACACTACTCAACATTGCGTCATCAGCTACATGGGAGAAGGACCCGAAGAAGAATAGATATGTGTGTACGTGTAAAACAACCACATCTTGCACACCTAGAACAAGCAAAACACTGTAATCAAATTTGGCCTGATACAAAATAAAAATTAAATTTAAAAAACGAACGGCAAGTAATGAGACATAAACCTAAGGGGCTTTTTCCTGGCGCCCTGCATTCTAATTTACAATTTACAACGCCACTTCCATTATGGCTCTGTTGCCCTAGTAACCAGATTTGGTAAGGAGAAGTGCTGCCGCCTTCTGGCCGTTTCCCACAACAGCGCTAATGGTCACTTAATATTCAAAATAATTGCAGGCCTGTAAATGACACCTGCCATCAAAAAAAAAAAGAATCCTGGGGTCGTAAATCGACCAGAAAATTCAAAAGACGTCAACATTTCAAGAAGACAATTTCAAGAGGCATGTTTTACGCCCATTCTGTCTTCTTTGTTTCCTTTAAAATAAAAGGGGATTTAAAAATGCTCAACATCAGCAGTTAATAAAGCCATGCAAATCCAATCTACAGAAATGTTCACCTCACAGCCGTCAGAATGATCTTCAGCAAAAAGTCTACAAAGAATAAATGCTGAAGGGGTTTCAGAAAACTGTGTACCCACTAGCTGCTGGGGGGATGTAAACTGGTAACAGCCAGCAGGGAGAACATAATGGAGGTGCGTTTAAGGGTAAACACCGAGCTACCATGTGATCTGGTAGGTCCTCTGATGCGCCTATCACCTGAGCAGAGCAGAATGGAAGAGACACAGGCTGGCAATCCTGCACGGCAGAAACATTTAATATAGCCAAGACTTGGAAGAAACCAAAATGTCCAGCAACAGGAAAATGCACAAAGAGGAAGGGGTCCATGTCAACAATGGAATATTAGCCACGGAAAACAATGAAACAGTGCCGTTTGCACCACCATATAAGGACCTAGAGATAACCACCCCACTTGAAGTAAGAAAGAAACTGAAAGACAGATATCCTATGACATCACTTATAGGTGTTACCTCAAAATTGATTCTCATGAACTTATTTCCAAGAGAAGGAAGAGCATGGATTAAGCAAACAAAATTACGTTTAGCCGAATGGAAAGGTGAAAGGAATGTATGAATTATGATATGGGGGTTAACAGACATGTACTAATACAGATGAAATATATAACCACAAAATACCTATGGAACGCCAAGAGGTCTACTCAACACTCTATAATAACCTACACGGGAAAGGAGCCAAAGAGGAATAGACGGATACGTTGATATGATGAACCAGATTCTGTACACTTAGGAGAAACTGCATTTTCTTATCAAATTTGCTCTGACACGTAATAAAAATTTAATTTAAAAAACAAGAAGTAGGAGATATAAGCTCTTGGGGGTTTGCCCTGGCACATTCCCCTCTCATCTGCAGGCTACTAACACGATTTCCAGGAAAGCTCTGTCGCCCAAGAACCCAGAGCTGCGAAGGTAGAAATGCTGCCGCCTTGTGGCCGTTTCCCGCAAGAGCGGCTTTAAGCCCGCAGCTAATGGTCACTTAATAGTCACAAGGACTCAGGGCCGTAAAGGACACCTGCCCTAAAATATTGTGCTGAGGTAGGGAACGGACAAAAAAATTCAAAACAGGGGCTTCCCTGGTGGCGCAGTGGTTGAGAGTCCGCCTGCCGACGCAGGGGACACGGGTTCGTGCCCCGGTCCGGGAAGATCCCACATGCCGCGGAGTGGCTGGGCCCGTGAGCCATGGCCGCTGAGCCTGCGCTCCGCAACGGGAGAGGCCCAAACAGTGAGAGGCCCGCGTACCGCAAAAATAAATAGGTAAATAAATAAATAAATAAAAAGGAACGTGGATTAAAAAGGAACGTGGATAAAAGCTCAACCTCAGGAATTATTAGACTCATGCAAATCTAATCTGCAAAAAGTTTGCAACTCACACCTGTCGACTGACGATCGGCAAAAATTCTACAAACAATCAATACTGAAGGGGCTTTAGAGAACTGTGTACCCTCTAGCTGCTGGTGAGATGTAAAGGGCTAACAGCCAATAAGAACAGAAAGGAGCTGCCTTTAGAAGTAAAAATTGAGGTACCGTTCAATCCAGCAGTCACACCACTGGGCCTCTCACCTGAGAAGACCAGAAGCGAGAAGACCCGGGCTGCAACAGCTGCACTGCGGCCTTACTCACAATAGCCAAGACGGTGAAGCTACCAAAATGTCCATCAACAGACGACTGGATTAAGAAGAAGCGGTCCATGTACACAATGGAATATTAACCACGGAAAACAATGAAACACTGCTCTTTCAGGCACCATAGACGAGCTTGGAGATGATCACAGAACATGGGGTAAGTCGGAAAGCCAAAGACCTACATCCTATGATATCACTTATAGGCGTTATCTAATAACTGACACAAATGAACATATGTGCACAGAGAAAGACGCTCACAGACTTAGAAAACAACTACGCTTATCTAAAAGGAAAGGTGGGCGGAACGGATAAATTAAGATTAGCGTTACCATACGTATACAGATACGTGTTATACACATATATCAAAAAGACCGACCACGTAGCAAGGGAGGTGGACGGAACACTCTGTAATATTTCACATGGGAAGAGGATCTGTACATGAATAGACGTATATAATGTACAAATGAACCAGATTGTGTACACCTAGGACAAACAATAGTCTAATCATTACCCCGATTAAAATCGTTTCAAAAACCAACCAGAAGTAATGCGACATAAACTTATGGGCGTTTCTCCTGGCACATTCCATTCTAATTTACAACCTAGGAACACGACTTCCAGAAAGGCTCTGCTGCCCTAGCACCCAGATTTGGGAATGGAGAAATGCTGCCGCCTTGTGGCCGTCTCCCAAAACAGCAGCTTTAAACCCAGTGCTAACGGTCATTAAACAGTCACCAAACTTGCAGGCCTGTAAATAACACCTGCCCTCCAAAGAATCCTGGGGTCAAGCATCGACCAAAAATTCAAAAGAGGGCAACATTCCAAGAAAACCATTTCAAGAGGTATACTGTACCCCCACGTTTTTCTTTTCTTTTCTTTTTTTTTAAAAGAAAAGAAACAGGCGTGGAAAAATGATGGATTTTAGGAATTTTTAAAGACATGCAAACCCAAATTACAAAAACCTATCAGCTCACAGCACTCAGAATGGCCATTAGCAAAAATGCTGCAAACAATAAATGTGGAGAAATGCGTACCCTCGGTTCTAAGGGGGACGTGGTAAGAGCCACTGATGAAAACACAGTGGCGGTGCTTTGAAAAGGGAAACATCGAGCTACTAGTCAATCAGTCACACCCACTGCTGGGCCCATCACCCGAGAAAATGAGAATCAAAAGGCACAGGCTGGCAATCCTGCACCCCAGCAATACTTACCATAGCCGACGCTTGGAAGCAACGCAAATGTCCATCAACAGAGGAGTGCACCAAGAAGAAGTGGTCCATGCACACGATGGAATACTACTCCACTAGAAAATATGAATTCAAAAAACAAACATGAGTAAGGACACATAAGCTTTGGGGGGTCTATCAGGGCACACGGCAGCCTAATTGATATCTGAGGAACACCACTGGCAGGAAGGTCTGTCTCCCTAGGTACCAGAGTGGGCAACGTAGAAATGCTGCCGGCCTCTGGCCGATACCTGCAACAGCAGCTCGGAAATCTGTGCGAATGGTCACTTCATATGCACAGGTACTGCAGGGCTGCAAAGGAGACCTGCCCTCAAAATGTCCTGACGCAGGTAAAGGCCAAAATATTTCAAAATGTGGCACATATTTCAAGGAAACAATTTGAAGACGTAAGCTGTCATGACAGTTTGGAAAATAAAAGGACATGCCTCAAAGCTCAATTTCAAGGGATTATGAGACACATGCAAATCCAACCACAAAGAGCTATCAACTCCCACCAGCCAGAATAACCATCAGCCAAGAAACTACAAACGATCAATGCTGAAGAGGTTGTGGAGACATGCATACCCTCAGTTTCAAGTGGGACGTAACCTGGTAAGAGCCACTCATGGGAACAGAATGGAGGTGCCTGTAAAAGGTACACATTCAGCTACTCTATGATCCAGCAGGCCCACTCCGTGGCCTATAGCCTAAGAAGACAGAATTGGAAAGACACAGGCAGGAAATCTGCACTGCAGCAGTATTACAATAGCCAAGGCGTGGAAGCAACCAAAAGTCCATCAACAGATGAGTGGACAAAGAAGAACTGCTACGTGTAGAGATGGAATATTAGCTTGGGTAAAAAATGAATCAATGCCACTTGTAGCACCACAGGTGAGTCTAGAGGTGATCACGCAACTTGCAGTAAGCGAGAAAGCGAAAGACACCTAACGTATGATACCACTTGTAGGGGTTACCTAAAAAGTGAGACCAGTGAAGATATTTCCACAGAGACATCCAATCACAGATTCATTAAGCAAACTTATGGTTCACCAAATGGAAAGGTGTGAGGATTGGATACATCAGGACATTGGGGTTAACAGAGATATACAGACACATGTGAAATATAAAATCGCCACAGACCTACGGCATATCAAGAGGACACTACTCAACATTGCGTCATCAGCTACATGGGAGAAGGACCCGAAGAAGAATAGATATGTGTGTACGTGTAAAACAACCACATCTTGCACACCTAGAACAAGCAAAACACTGTAATCAAATTTGGCCTGATACAAAATAAAAATTAAATTTAAAAAACGAACGGCAAGTAATGAGACATAAACCTAAGGGGCTTTTTCCTGGCGCCCTGCATTCTAATTTACAATTTACAACGCCACTTCCATTATGGCTCTGTTGCCCTAGTAACCAGATTTGGTAAGGAGAAGTGCTGCCGCCTTCTGGCCGTTTCCCACAACAGCGCTAATGGTCACTTAATATTCAAAATAATTGCAGGCCTGTAAATGACACCTGCCATCAAAAAAAAAAAGAATCCTGGGGTCGTAAATCGACCAGAAAATTCAAAAGACGTCAACATTTCAAGAAGACAATTTCAAGAGGCATGTTTTACGCCCATTCTGTCTTCTTTGTTTCCTTTAAAATAAAAGGGGATTTAAAAATGCTCAACATCAGCAGTTAATAAAGCCATGCAAATCCAATCTACAGAAATGTTCACCTCACAGCCGTCAGAATGATCTTCAGCAAAAAGTCTACAAAGAATAAATGCTGAAGGGGTTTCAGAAAACTGTGTACCCACTAGCTGCTGGGGGGATGTAAACTGGTAACAGCCAGCAGGGAGAACATAATGGAGGTGCGTTTAAGGGTAAACACCGAGCTACCATGTGATCTGGTAGGTCCTCTGATGCGCCTATCACCTGAGCAGAGCAGAATGGAAGAGACACAGGCTGGCAATCCTGCACGGCAGAAACATTTAATATAGCCAAGACTTGGAAGAAACCAAAATGTCCAGCAACAGGAAAATGCACAAAGAGGAAGGGGTCCATGTCAACAATGGAATATTAGCCACGGAAAACAATGAAACAGTGCCGTTTGCACCACCATATAAGGACCTAGAGATAACCACCCCACTTGAAGTAAGAAAGAAACTGAAAGACAGATATCCTATGACATCACTTATAGGTGTTACCTCAAAATTGATTCTCATGAACTTATTTCCAAGAGAAGGAAGAGCATGGATTAAGCAAACAAAATTACGTTTAGCCGAATGGAAAGGTGAAAGGAATGTATGAATTATGATATGGGGGTTAACAGACATGTACTAATACAGATGAAATATATAACCACAAAATACCTATGGAACGCCAAGAGGTCTACTCAACACTCTATAATAACCTACACGGGAAAGGAGCCAAAGAGGAATAGACGGATACGTTGATATGATGAACCAGATTCTGTACACTTAGGAGAAACTGCATTTTCTTATCAAATTTGCTCTGACACGTAATAAAAATTTAATTTAAAAAACAAGAAGTAGGAGATATAAGCTCTTGGGGGTTTGCCCTGGCACATTCCCCTCTCATCTGCAGGCTACTAACACGATTTCCAGGAAAGCTCTGTCGCCCAAGAACCCAGAGCTGCGAAGGTAGAAATGCTGCCGCCTTGTGGCCGTTTCCCGCAAGAGCGGCTTTAAGCCCGCAGCTAATGGTCACTTAATAGTCACAAGGACTCAGGGCCGTAAAGGACACCTGCCCTAAAATATTGTGCTGAGGTAGGGAACGGACAAAAAAATTCAAAACAGGGGCTTCCCTGGTGGCGCAGTGGTTGAGAGTCCGCCTGCCGACGCAGGGGACACGGGTTCGTGCCCCGGTCCGGGAAGATCCCACATGCCGCGGAGTGGCTGGGCCCGTGAGCCATGGCCGCTGAGCCTGCGCTCCGCAACGGGAGAGGCCCAAACAGTGAGAGGCCCGCGTACCGCAAAAATAAATAGGTAAATAAATAAATAAATAAAAAGGAACGTGGATTAAAAAGGAACGTGGATAAAAGCTCAACCTCAGGAATTATTAGACTCATGCAAATCTAATCTGCAAAAAGTTTGCAACTCACACCTGTCGACTGACGATCGGCAAAAATTCTACAAACAATCAATACTGAAGGGGCTTTAGAGAACTGTGTACCCTCTAGCTGCTGGTGAGATGTAAAGGGCTAACAGCCAATAAGAACAGAAAGGAGCTGCCTTTAGAAGTAAAAATTGAGGTACCGTTCAATCCAGCAGTCACACCACTGGGCCTCTCACCTGAGAAGACCAGAAGCGAGAAGACCCGGGCTGCAACAGCTGCACTGCGGCCTTACTCACAATAGCCAAGACGGTGAAGCTACCAAAATGTCCATCAACAGACGACTGGATTAAGAAGAAGCGGTCCATGTACACAATGGAATATTAACCACGGAAAACAATGAAACACTGCTCTTTCAGGCACCATAGACGAGCTTGGAGATGATCACAGAACATGGGGTAAGTCGGAAAGCCAAAGACCTACATCCTATGATATCACTTATAGGCGTTATCTAATAACTGACACAAATGAACATATGTGCACAGAGAAAGACGCTCACAGACTTAGAAAACAACTACGCTTATCTAAAAGGAAAGGTGGGCGGAACGGATAAATTAAGATTAGCGTTACCATACGTATACAGATACGTGTTATACACATATATCAAAAAGACCGACCACGTAGCAAGGGAGGTGGACGGAACACTCTGTAATATTTCACATGGGAAGAGGATCTGTACATGAATAGACGTATATAATGTACAAATGAACCAGATTGTGTACACCTAGGACAAACAATAGTCTAATCATTACCCCGATTAAAATCGTTTCAAAAACCAACCAGAAGTAATGCGACATAAACTTATGGGCGTTTCTCCTGGCACATTCCATTCTAATTTACAACCTAGGAACACGACTTCCAGAAAGGCTCTGCTGCCCTAGCACCCAGATTTGGGAATGGAGAAATGCTGCCGCCTTGTGGCCGTCTCCCAAAACAGCAGCTTTAAACCCAGTGCTAACGGTCATTAAACAGTCACCAAACTTGCAGGCCTGTAAATAACACCTGCCCTCCAAAGAATCCTGGGGTCAAGCATCGACCAAAAATTCAAAAGAGGGCAACATTCCAAGAAAACCATTTCAAGAGGTATACTGTACCCCCACGTTTTTCTTTTCTTTTCTTTTTTTTTAAAAGAAAAGAAACAGGCGTGGAAAAATGATGGATTTTAGGAATTTTTAAAGACATGCAAACCCAAATTACAAAAACCTATCAGCTCACAGCACTCAGAATGGCCATTAGCAAAACTGCTGCAAACAATAAATGTGGAGAAATGCGTACCCTCGGTTCTAAGGGGGACGTGGTAAGAGCCACTGATGAAAACACAGTGGCGGTGCTTTGAAAAGGGAAACATCGAGCTACTAGTCAATCAGTCACACCCACTGCTGGGCCCATCACCCGAGAAAATGAGAATCAAAAGGCACAGGCTGGCAATCCTGCACCCCAGCAATACTTACCATAGCCGACGCTTGGAAGCAACGCAAATGTCCATCAACAGAGGAGTGCACCAAGAAGAAGTGGTCCATGCACACGATGGAATACTACTCCACTAGAAAATATGAATTCAAAAAACAAACATGAGTAAGGACACATAAGCTTTGGGGGGTCTATCAGGGCACACGGCAGCCTAATTGATATCTGAGGAACACCACTGGCAGGAAGGTCTGTCTCCCTAGGTACCAGAGTGGGCAACGTAGAAATGCTGCCGGCCTCTGGCCGATACCTGCAACAGCAGCTCGGAAATCTGTGCGAATGGTCACTTCATATGCACAGGTACTGCAGGGCTGCAAAGGAGACCTGCCCTCAAAATGTCCTGACGCAGGTAAAGGCCAAAATATTTCAAAATGTGGCACATATTTCAAGGAAACAATTTGAAGACGTAAGCTGTCATGACAGTTTGGAAAATAAAAGGACATGCCTCAAAGCTCAATTTCAAGGGATTATGAGACACATGCAAATCCAACCACAAAGAGCTATCAACTCCCACCAGCCAGAATAACCATCAGCCAAGAAACTACAAACGATCAATGCTGAAGAGGTTGTGGAGACATGCATACCCTCAGTTTCAAGTGGGACGTAACCTGGTAAGAGCCACTCATGGGAACAGAATGGAGGTGCCTGTAAAAGGTACACATTCAGCTACTCTATGATCCAGCAGGCCCACTCCGTGGCCTATAGCCTAAGAAGACAGAATTGGAAAGACACAGGCAGGAAATCTGCACTGCAGCAGTATTACAATAGCCAAGGCGTGGAAGCAACCAAAAGTCCATCAACAGATGAGTGGACAAAGAAGAACTGCTACGTGTAGAGATGGAATATTAGCTTGGGTAAAAAATGAATCAATGCCACTTGTAGCACCACAGGTGAGTCTAGAGGTGATCACGCAACTTGCAGTAAGCGAGAAAGCGAAAGACACCTAACGTATGATACCACTTGTAGGGGTTACCTAAAAAGTGAGACCAGTGAAGATATTTCCACAGAGACATCCAATCACAGATTCATTAAGCAAACTTATGGTTCACCAAATGGAAAGGTGTGAGGATTGGATACATCAGGACATTGGGGTTAACAGAGATATACAGACACATGTGAAATATAAAATCGCCACAGACCTACGGCATATCAAGAGGACACTACTCAACATTGCGTCATCAGCTACATGGGAGAAGGACCCGAAGAAGAATAGATATGTGTGTACGTGTAAAACAACCACATCTTGCACACCTAGAACAAGCAAAACACTGTAATCAAATTTGGCCTGATACAAAATAAAAATTAAATTTAAAAAACGAACGGCAAGTAATGAGACATAAACCTAAGGGGCTTTTTCCTGGCGCCCTGCATTCTAATTTACAATTTACAACGCCACTTCCATTATGGCTCTGTTGCCCTAGTAACCAGATTTGGTAAGGAGAAGTGCTGCCGCCTTCTGGCCGTTTCCCACAACAGCGCTAATGGTCACTTAATATTCAAAATAATTGCAGGCCTGTAAATGACACCTGCCATCAAAAAAAAAAAGAATCCTGGGGTCGTAAATCGACCAGAAAATTCAAAAGACGTCAACATTTCAAGAAGACAATTTCAAGAGGCATGTTTTACGCCCATCCTGTCTTCTTTGTTTCCTTTAAAATAAAAGGGGATTTAAAAATGCTCAACATCAGCAGTTAATAAAGCCATGCAAATCCAATCTACAGAAATGTTCACCTCACAGCCGTCAGAATGATCTTCAGCAAAAAGTCTACAAAGAATAAATGCTGAAGGGGTTTCAGAAAACTGTGTACCCACTAGCTGCTGGGGGGATGTAAACTGGTAACAGCCAGCAGGGAGAACATAATGGAGGTGCGTTTAAGGGTAAACACCGAGCTACCATGTGATCTGGTAGGTCCTCTGATGCGCCTATCACCTGAGCAGAGCAGAATGGAAGAGACACAGGCTGGCAATCCTGCACGGCAGAAACATTTAATATAGCCAAGACTTGGAAGAAACCAAAATGTCCAGCAACAGGAAAATGCACAAAGAGGAAGGGGTCCATGTCAACAATGGAATATTAGCCACGGAAAACAATGAAACAGTGCCGTTTGCACCACCATATAAGGACCTAGAGATAACCACCCCACTTGAAGTAAGAAAGAAACTGAAAGACAGATATCCTATGACATCACTTATAGGTGTTACCTCAAAATTGATTCTCATGAACTTATTTCCAAGAGAAGGAAGAGCATGGATTAAGCAAACAAAATTACGTTTAGCCGAATGGAAAGGTGAAAGGAATGTATGAATTATGATATGGGGGTTAACAGACATGTACTAATACAGATGAAATATATAACCACAAAATACCTATGGAACGCCAAGAGGTCTACTCAACACTCTATAATAACCTACACGGGAAAGGAGCCAAAGAGGAATAGACGGATACGTTGATATGATGAACCAGATTCTGTACACTTAGGAGAAACTGCATTTTCTTATCAAATTTGCTCTGACACGTAATAAAAATTTAATTTAAAAAACAAGAAGTAGGAGATATAAGCTCTTGGGGGTTTGCCCTGGCACATTCCCCTCTCATCTGCAGGCTACTAACACGATTTCCAGGAAAGCTCTGTCGCCCAAGAACCCAGAGCTGCGAAGGTAGAAATGCTGCCGCCTTGTGGCCGTTTCCCGCAAGAGCGGCTTTAAGCCCGCAGCTAATGGTCACTTAATAGTCACAAGGACTCAGGGCCGTAAAGGACACCTGCCCTAAAATATTGTGCTGAGGTAGGGAACGGACAAAAAAATTCAAAACAGGGGCTTCCCTGGTGGCGCAGTGGTTGAGAGTCCGCCTGCCGACGCAGGGGACACGGGTTCGTGCCCCGGTCCGGGAAGATCCCACATGCCGCGGAGTGGCTGGGCCCGTGAGCCATGGCCGCTGAGCCTGCGCTCCGCAACGGGAGAGGCCCAAACAGTGAGAGGCCCGCGTACCGCAAAAATAAATAGGTAAATAAATAAATAAATAAAAAGGAACGTGGATTAAAAAGGAACGTGGATAAAAGCTCAACCTCAGGAATTATTAGACTCATGCAAATCTAATCTGCAAAAAGTTTGCAACTCACACCTGTCGACTGACGATCGGCAAAAATTCTACAAACAATCAATACTGAAGGGGCTTTAGAGAACTGTGTACCCTCTAGCTGCTGGTGAGATGTAAAGGGCTAACAGCCAATAAGAACAGAAAGGAGCTGCCTTTAGAAGTAAAAATTGAGGTACCGTTCAATCCAGCAGTCACACCACTGGGCCTCTCACCTGAGAAGACCAGAAGCGAGAAGACCCGGGCTGCAACAGCTGCACTGCGGCCTTACTCACAATAGCCAAGACGGTGAAGCTACCAAAATGTCCATCAACAGACGACTGGATTAAGAAGAAGCGGTCCATGTACACAATGGAATATTAACCACGGAAAACAATGAAACACTGCTCTTTCAGGCACCATAGACGAGCTTGGAGATGATCACAGAACATGGGGTAAGTCGGAAAGCCAAAGACCTACATCCTATGATATCACTTATAGGCGTTATCTAATAACTGACACAAATGAACATATGTGCACAGAGAAAGACGCTCACAGACTTAGAAAACAACTACGCTTATCTAAAAGGAAAGGTGGGCGGAACGGATAAATTAAGATTAGCGTTACCATACGTATACAGATACGTGTTATACACATATATCAAAAAGACCGACCACGTAGCAAGGGAGGTGGACGGAACACTCTGTAATATTTCACATGGGAAGAGGATCTGTACATGAATAGACGTATATAATGTACAAATGAACCAGATTGTGTACACCTAGGACAAACAATAGTCTAATCATTACCCCGATTAAAATCGTTTCAAAAACCAACCAGAAGTAATGCGACATAAACTTATGGGCGTTTCTCCTGGCACATTCCATTCTAATTTACAACCTAGGAACACGACTTCCAGAAAGGCTCTGCTGCCCTAGCACCCAGATTTGGGAATGGAGAAATGCTGCCGCCTTGTGGCCGTCTCCCAAAACAGCAGCTTTAAACCCAGTGCTAACGGTCATTAAACAGTCACCAAACTTGCAGGCCTGTAAATAACACCTGCCCTCCAAAGAATCCTGGGGTCAAGCATCGACCAAAAATTCAAAAGAGGGCAACATTCCAAGAAAACCATTTCAAGAGGTATACTGTACCCCCACGTTTTTCTTTTCTTTTCTTTTTTTTTAAAAGAAAAGAAACAGGCGTGGAAAAATGATGGATTTTAGGAATTTTTAAAGACATGCAAACCCAAATTACAAAAACCTATCAGCTCACAGCACTCAGAATGGCCATTAGCAAAACTGCTGCAAACAATAAATGTGGAGAAATGCGTACCCTCGGTTCTAAGGGGGACGTGGTAAGAGCCACTGATGAAAACACAGTGGCGGTGCTTTGAAAAGGGAAACATCGAGCTACTAGTCAATCAGTCACACCCACTGCTGGGCCCATCACCCGAGAAAATGAGAATCAAAAGGCACAGGCTGGCAATCCTGCACCCCAGCAATACTTACCATAGCCGACGCTTGGAAGCAACGCAAATGTCCATCAACAGAGGAGTGCACCAAGAAGAAGTGGTCCATGCACACGATGGAATACTACTCCACTAGAAAATATGAATTCAAAAAACAAACATGAGTAAGGACACATAAGCTTTGGGGGGTCTATCAGGGCACACGGCAGCCTAATTGATATCTGAGGAACACCACTGGCAGGAAGGTCTGTCTCCCTAGGTACCAGAGTGGGCAACGTAGAAATGCTGCCGGCCTCTGGCCGATACCTGCAACAGCAGCTCGGAAATCTGTGCGAATGGTCACTTCATATGCACAGGTACTGCAGGGCTGCAAAGGAGACCTGCCCTCAAAATGTCCTGACGCAGGTAAAGGCCAAAATATTTCAAAATGTGGCACATATTTCAAGGAAACAATTTGAAGACGTAAGCTGTCATGACAGTTTGGAAAATAAAAGGACATGCCTCAAAGCTCAATTTCAAGGGATTATGAGACACATGCAAATCCAACCACAAAGAGCTATCAACTCCCACCAGCCAGAATAACCATCAGCCAAGAAACTACAAACGATCAATGCTGAAGAGGTTGTGGAGACATGCATACCCTCAGTTTCAAGTGGGACGTAACCTGGTAAGAGCCACTCATGGGAACAGAATGGAGGTGCCTGTAAAAGGTACACATTCAGCTACTCTATGATCCAGCAGGCCCACTCCGTGGCCTATAGCCTAAGAAGACAGAATTGGAAAGACACAGGCAGGAAATCTGCACTGCAGCAGTATTACAATAGCCAAGGCGTGGAAGCAACCAAAAGTCCATCAACAGATGAGTGGACAAAGAAGAACTGCTACGTGTAGAGATGGAATATTAGCTTGGGTAAAAAATGAATCAATGCCACTTGTAGCACCACAGGTGAGTCTAGAGGTGATCACGCAACTTGCAGTAAGCGAGAAAGCGAAAGACACCTAACGTATGATACCACTTGTAGGGGTTACCTAAAAAGTGAGACCAGTGAAGATATTTCCACAGAGACATCCAATCACAGATTCATTAAGCAAACTTATGGTTCACCAAATGGAAAGGTGTGAGGATTGGATACATCAGGACATTGGGGTTAACAGAGATATACAGACACATGTGAAATATAAAATCGCCACAGACCTACGGCATATCAAGAGGACACTACTCAACATTGCGTCATCAGCTACATGGGAGAAGGACCCGAAGAAGAATAGATATGTGTGTACGTGTAAAACAACCACATCTTGCACACCTAGAACAAGCAAAACACTGTAATCAAATTTGGCCTGATACAAAATAAAAATTAAATTTAAAAAACGAACGGCAAGTAATGAGACATAAACCTAAGGGGCTTTTTCCTGGCGCCCTGCATTCTAATTTACAATTTACAACGCCACTTCCATTATGGCTCTGTTGCCCTAGTAACCAGATTTGGTAAGGAGAAGTGCTGCCGCCTTCTGGCCGTTTCCCACAACAGCGCTAATGGTCACTTAATATTCAAAATAATTGCAGGCCTGTAAATGACACCTGCCATCAAAAAAAAAAAGAATCCTGGGGTCGTAAATCGACCAGAAAATTCAAAAGACGTCAACATTTCAAGAAGACAATTTCAAGAGGCATGTTTTACGCCCATCCTGTCTTCTTTGTTTCCTTTAAAATAAAAGGGGATTTAAAAATGCTCAACATCAGCAGTTAATAAAGCCATGCAAATCCAATCTACAGAAATGTTCACCTCACAGCCGTCAGAATGATCTTCAGCAAAAAGTCTACAAAGAATAAATGCTGAAGGGGTTTCAGAAAACTGTGTACCCACTAGCTGCTGGGGGGATGTAAACTGGTAACAGCCAGCAGGGAGAACATAATGGAGGTGCGTTTAAGGGTAAACACCGAGCTACCATGTGATCTGGTAGGTCCTCTGATGCGCCTATCACCTGAGCAGAGCAGAATGGAAGAGACACAGGCTGGCAATCCTGCACGGCAGAAACATTTAATATAGCCAAGACTTGGAAGAAACCAAAATGTCCAGCAACAGGAAAATGCACAAAGAGGAAGGGGTCCATGTCAACAATGGAATATTAGCCACGGAAAACAATGAAACAGTGCCGTTTGCACCACCATATAAGGACCTAGAGATAACCACCCCACTTGAAGTAAGAAAGAAACTGAAAGACAGATATCCTATGACATCACTTATAGGTGTTACCTCAAAATTGATTCTCATGAACTTATTTCCAAGAGAAGGAAGAGCATGGATTAAGCAAACAAAATTACGTTTAGCCGAATGGAAAGGTGAAAGGAATGTATGAATTATGATATGGGGGTTAACAGACATGTACTAATACAGATGAAATATATAACCACAAAATACCTATGGAACGCCAAGAGGTCTACTCAACACTCTATAATAACCTACACGGGAAAGGAGCCAAAGAGGAATAGACGGATACGTTGATATGATGAACCAGATTCTGTACACTTAGGAGAAACTGCATTTTCTTATCAAATTTGCTCTGACACGTAATAAAAATTTAATTTAAAAAACAAGAAGTAGGAGATATAAGCTCTTGGGGGTTTGCCCTGGCACATTCCCCTCTCATCTGCAGGCTACTAACACGATTTCCAGGAAAGCTCTGTCGCCCAAGAACCCAGAGCTGCGAAGGTAGAAATGCTGCCGCCTTGTGGCCGTTTCCCGCAAGAGCGGCTTTAAGCCCGCAGCTAATGGTCACTTAATAGTCACAAGGACTCAGGGCCGTAAAGGACACCTGCCCTAAAATATTGTGCTGAGGTAGGGAACGGACAAAAAAATTCAAAACAGGGGCTTCCCTGGTGGCGCAGTGGTTGAGAGTCCGCCTGCCGACGCAGGGGACACGGGTTCGTGCCCCGGTCCGGGAAGATCCCACATGCCGCGGAGTGGCTGGGCCCGTGAGCCATGGCCGCTGAGCCTGCGCTCTGCAACGGGAGAGGCCCAAACAGTGAGAGGCCCGCGTACCGCAAAAATAAATAGGTAAATAAATAAATAAATAAAAAGGAACGTGGATTAAAAAGGAACGTGGATAAAAGCTCAACCTCAGGAATTATTAGACTCATGCAAATCTAATCTGCAAAAAGTTTGCAACTCACACCTGTCGACTGACGATCGGCAAAAATTCTACAAACAATCAATACTGAAGGGGCTTTAGAGAACTGTGTACCCTCTAGCTGCTGGTGAGATGTAAAGGGCTAACAGCCAATAAGAACAGAAAGGAGCTGCCTTTAGAAGTAAAAATTGAGGTACCGTTCAATCCAGCAGTCACACCACTGGGCCTCTCACCTGAGAAGACCAGAAGCGAGAAGACCCGGGCTGCAACAGCTGCACTGCGGCCTTACTCACAATAGCCAAGACGGTGAAGCTACCAAAATGTCCATCAACAGACGACTGGATTAAGAAGAAGCGGTCCATGTACACAATGGAATATTAACCACGGAAAACAATGAAACACTGCTCTTTCAGGCACCATAGACGAGCTTGGAGATGATCACAGAACATGGGGTAAGTCGGAAAGCCAAAGACCTACATCCTATGATATCACTTATAGGCGTTATCTAATAACTGACACAAATGAACATATGTGCACAGAGAAAGACGCTCACAGACTTAGAAAACAACTACGCTTATCTAAAAGGAAAGGTGGGCGGAACGGATAAATTAAGATTAGCGTTACCATACGTATACAGATACGTGTTATACACATATATCAAAAAGACCGACCACGTAGCAAGGGAGGTGGACGGAACACTCTGTAATATTTCACATGGGAAGAGGATCTGTACATGAATAGACGTATATAATGTACAAATGAACCAGATTGTGTACACCTAGGACAAACAATAGTCTAATCATTACCCCGATTAAAATCGTTTCAAAAACCAACCAGAAGTAATGCGACATAAACTTATGGGCGTTTCTCCTGGCACATTCCATTCTAATTTACAACCTAGGAACACGACTTCCAGAAAGGCTCTGCTGCCCTAGTACCCAGATTTGGGAATGGAGAAATGCTGCCGCCTTGTGGCCGTCTCCCAAAACAGCAGCTTTAAACCCAGTGCTAACGGTCATTAAACAGTCACCAAACTTGCAGGCCTGTAAATAACACCTGCCCTCCAAAAAATCCTGGGGTCAAGCATCGACCAAAAATTCAAAAGAGGGCAACATTCCAAGAAAACCATTTCAAGAGGTATACTGTACCCCCACGTTTTTCTTTTCTTTTCTTTTTTTTTAAAAGAAAAGAAACAGGCGTGGAAAAATGATGGATTTTAGGAATTTTTAAAGACATGCAAACCCAAATTACAAAAACCTATCAGCTCACAGCACTCAGAATGGCCATTAGCAAAAATGCTGCAAACAATAAATGTGGAGAAATGCGTACCCTCGGTTCTAAGGGGGACGTGGTAAGAGCCACTGATGAAAACACAGTGGCGGTGCTTTGAAAAGGGAAACATCGAGCTACTAGTCAATCAGTCACACCCACTGCTGGGCCCATCACCCGAGAAAATGAGAATCAAAAGGCACAGGCTGGCAATCCTGCACCCCAGCAATACTTACCATAGCCGACGCTTGGAAGCAACGCAAATGTCCATCAACAGAGGAGTGCACCAAGAAGAAGTGGTCCATGCACACGATGGAATACTACTCCACTAGAAAATATGAATTCAAAAAACAAACATGAGTAAGGACACATAAGCTTTGGGGGGTCTATCAGGGCACACGGCAGCCTAATTGATATCTGAGGAACACCACTGGCAGGAAGGTCTGTCTCCCTAGGTACCAGAGTGGGCAACGTAGAAATGCTGCCGGCCTCTGGCCGATACCTGCAACAGCAGCTCGGAAATCTGTGCGAATGGTCACTTCATATGCACAGGTACTGCAGGGCTGCAAAGGAGACCTGCCCTCAAAATGTCCTGACGCAGGTAAAGGCCAAAATATTTCAAAATGTGGCACATATTTCAAGGAAACAATTTGAAGACGTAAGCTGTCATGACAGTTTGGAAAATAAAAGGACATGCCTCAAAGCTCAATTTCAAGGGATTATGAGACACATGCAAATCCAACCACAAAGAGCTATCAACTCCCACCAGCCAGAATAACCATCAGCCAAGAAACTACAAACGATCAATGCTGAAGAGGTTGTGGAGACATGCATACCCTCAGTTTCAAGTGGGACGTAACCTGGTAAGAGCCACTCATGGGAACAGAATGGAGGTGCCTGTAAAAGGTACACATTCAGCTACTCTATGATCCAGCAGGCCCACTCCGTGGCCTATAGCCTAAGAAGACAGAATTGGAAAGACACAGGCAGGAAATCTGCACTGCAGCAGTATTACAATAGCCAAGGCGTGGAAGCAACCAAAAGTCCATCAACAGATGAGTGGACAAAGAAGAACTGCTACGTGTAGAGATGGAATATTAGCTTGGGTAAAAAATGAATCAATGCCACTTGTAGCACCACAGGTGAGTCTAGAGGTGATCACGCAACTTGCAGTAAGCGAGAAAGCGAAAGACACCTAACGTATGATACCACTTGTAGGGGTTACCTAAAAAGTGAGACCAGTGAAGATATTTCCACAGAGACATCCAATCACAGATTCATTAAGCAAACTTATGGTTCACCAAATGGAAAGGTGTGAGGATTGGATACATCAGGACATTGGGGTTAACAGAGATATACAGACACATGTGAAATATAAAATCGCCACAGACCTACGGCATATCAAGAGGACACTACTCAACATTGCGTCATCAGCTACATGGGAGAAGGACCCGAAGAAGAATAGATATGTGTGTACGTGTAAAACAACCACATCTTGCACACCTAGAACAAGCAAAACACTGTAATCAAATTTGGCCTGATACAAAATAAAAATTAAATTTAAAAAACGAACGGCAAGTAATGAGACATAAACCTAAGGGGCTTTTTCCTGGCGCCCTGCATTCTAATTTACAATTTACAACGCCACTTCCATTATGGCTCTGTTGCCCTAGTAACCAGATTTGGTAAGGAGAAGTGCTGCCGCCTTCTGGCCGTTTCCCACAACAGCGCTAATGGTCACTTAATATTCAAAATAATTGCAGGCCTGTAAATGACACCTGCCATCAAAAAAAAAAAGAATCCTGGGGTCGTAAATCGACCAGAAAATTCAAAAGACGTCAACATTTCAAGAAGACAATTTCAAGAGGCATGTTTTACGCCCATCCTGTCTTCTTTGTTTCCTTTAAAATAAAAGGGGATTTAAAAATGCTCAACATCAGCAGTTAATAAAGCCATGCAAATCCAATCTACAGAAATGTTCACCTCACAGCCGTCAGAATGATCTTCAGCAAAAAGTCTACAAAGAATAAATGCTGAAGGGGTTTCAGAAAACTGTGTACCCACTAGCTGCTGGGGGGATGTAAACTGGTAACAGCCAGCAGGGAGAACATAATGGAGGTGCGTTTAAGGGTAAACACCGAGCTACCATGTGATCTGGTAGGTCCTCTGATGCGCCTATCACCTGAGCAGAGCAGAATGGAAGAGACACAGGCTGGCAATCCTGCACGGCAGAAACATTTAATATAGCCAAGACTTGGAAGAAACCAAAATGTCCAGCAACAGGAAAATGCACAAAGAGGAAGGGGTCCATGTCAACAATGGAATATTAGCCACGGAAAACAATGAAACAGTGCCGTTTGCACCACCATATAAGGACCTAGAGATAACCACCCCACTTGAAGTAAGAAAGAAACTGAAAGACAGATATCCTATGACATCACTTATAGGTGTTACCTCAAAATTGATTCTCATGAACTTATTTCCAAGAGAAGGAAGAGCATGGATTAAGCAAACAAAATTACGTTTAGCCGAATGGAAAGGTGAAAGGAATGTATGAATTATGATATGGGGGTTAACAGACATGTACTAATACAGATGAAATATATAACCACAAAATACCTATGGAACGCCAAGAGGTCTACTCAACACTCTATAATAACCTACACGGGAAAGGAGCCAAAGAGGAATAGACGGATACGTTGATATGATGAACCAGATTCTGTACACTTAGGAGAAACTGCATTTTCTTATCAAATTTGCTCTGACACGTAATAAAAATTTAATTTAAAAAACAAGAAGTAGGAGATATAAGCTCTTGGGGGTTTGCCCTGGCACATTCCCCTCTCATCTGCAGGCTACTAACACGATTTCCAGGAAAGCTCTGTCGCCCAAGAACCCAGAGCTGCGAAGGTAGAAATGCTGCCGCCTTGTGGCCGTTTCCCGCAAGAGCGGCTTTAAGCCCGCAGCTAATGGTCACTTAATAGTCACAAGGACTCAGGGCCGTAAAGGACACCTGCCCTAAAATATTGTGCTGAGGTAGGGAACGGACAAAAAAATTCAAAACAGGGGCTTCCCTGGTGGCGCAGTGGTTGAGAGTCCGCCTGCCGACGCAGGGGACACGGGTTCGTGCCCCGGTCCGGGAAGATCCCACATGCCGCGGAGTGGCTGGGCCCGTGAGCCATGGCCGCTGAGCCTGCGCTCCGCAACGGGAGAGGCCCAAACAGTGAGAGGCCCGCGTACCGCAAAAATAAATAGGTAAATAAATAAATAAATAAAAAGGAACGTGGATTAAAAAGGAACGTGGATAAAAGCTCAACCTCAGGAATTATTAGACTCATGCAAATCTAATCTGCAAAAAGTTTGCAACTCACACCTGTCGACTGACGATCGGCAAAAATTCTACAAACAATCAATACTGAAGGGGCTTTAGAGAACTGTGTACCCTCTAGCTGCTGGTGAGATGTAAAGGGCTAACAGCCAATAAGAACAGAAAGGAGCTGCCTTTAGAAGTAAAAATTGAGGTACCGTTCAATCCAGCAGTCACACCACTGGGCCTCTCACCTGAGAAGACCAGAAGCGAGAAGACCCGGGCTGCAACAGCTGCACTGCGGCCTTACTCACAATAGCCAAGACGGTGAAGCTACCAAAATGTCCATCAACAGACGACTGGATTAAGAAGAAGCGGTCCATGTACACAATGGAATATTAACCACGGAAAACAATGAAACACTGCTCTTTCAGGCACCATAGACGAGCTTGGAGATGATCACAGAACATGGGGTAAGTCGGAAAGCCAAAGACCTACATCCTATGATATCACTTATAGGCGTTATCTAATAACTGACACAAATGAACATATGTGCACAGAGAAAGACGCTCACAGACTTAGAAAACAACTACGCTTATCTAAAAGGAAAGGTGGGCGGAACGGATAAATTAAGATTAGCGTTACCATACGTATACAGATACGTGTTATACACATATATCAAAAAGACCGACCACGTAGCAAGGGAGATGGACGGAACACTCTGTAATATTTCACATGGGAAGAGGATCTGTACATGAATAGACGTATATAATGTACAAATGAACCAGATTGTGTACACCTAGGACAAACAATAGTCTAATCATTACCCCGATTAAAATCGTTTCAAAAACCAACCAGAAGTAATGCGACATAAACTTATGGGCGTTTCTCCTGGCACATTCCATTCTAATTTACAACCTAGGAACACGACTTCCAGAAAGGCTCTGCT
Source organism: Leucopleurus acutus (assembly GCF_964270905.1). NCBI lineage: Eukaryota > Metazoa > Chordata > Mammalia > Artiodactyla > Delphinidae > Leucopleurus > Leucopleurus acutus. The sequence goes on from NW_028138940.1 coordinate 209,343, forward strand.
GCCCTAGCACCCAGATTTGGGAATGGAGAAATGCTGCCGCCTTGTGGCCGTCTCCCAAAACAGCAGCTTTAAACCCAGTGCTAACGGTCATTAAACAGTCACCAAACTTGCAGGCCTGTAAATAACACCTGCCCTCCAAAGAATCCTGGGGTCAAGCATCGACCAAAAATTCAAAAGAGGGCAACATTCCAAGAAAACCATTTCAAGAGGTATACTGTACCCCCACGTTTTTCTTTTCTTTTCTTTTTTTTTAAAAGAAAAGAAACAGGCGTGGAAAAATGATGGATTTTAGGAATTTTTAAAGACATGCAAACCCAAATTACAAAAACCTATCAGCTCACAGCACTCAGAATGGCCATTAGCAAAACTGCTGCAAACAATAAATGTGGAGAAATGCGTACCCTCGGTTCTAAGGGGGACGTGGTAAGAGCCACTGATGAAAACACAGTGGCGGTGCTTTGAAAAGGGAAACATCGAGCTACTAGTCAATCAGTCACACCCACTGCTGGGCCCATCACCCGAGAAAATGAGAATCAAAAGGCACAGGCTGGCAATCCTGCACCCCAGCAATACTTACCATAGCCGACGCTTGGAAGCAACGCAAATGTCCATCAACAGAGGAGTGCACCAAGAAGAAGTGGTCCATGCACACGATGGAATACTACTCCACTAGAAAATATGAATTCAAAAAACAAACATGAGTAAGGACACATAAGCTTTGGGGGGTCTATCAGGGCACACGGCAGCCTAATTGATATCTGAGGAACACCACTGGCAGGAAGGTCTGTCTCCCTAGGTACCAGAGTGGGCAACGTAGAAATGCTGCCGGCCTCTGGCCGATACCTGCAACAGCAGCTCGGAAATCTGTGCGAATGGTCACTTCATATGCACAGGTACTGCAGGGCTGCAAAGGAGACCTGCCCTCAAAATGTCCTGACGCAGGTAAAGGCCAAAATATTTCAAAATGTGGCACATATTTCAAGGAAACAATTTGAAGACGTAAGCTGTCATGACAGTTTGGAAAATAAAAGGACATGCCTCAAAGCTCAATTTCAAGGGATTATGAGACACATGCAAATCCAACCACAAAGAGCTATCAACTCCCACCAGCCAGAATAACCATCAGCCAAGAAACTACAAACGATCAATGCTGAAGAGGTTGTGGAGACATGCATACCCTCAGTTTCAAGTGGGACGTAACCTGGTAAGAGCCACTCATGGGAACAGAATGGAGGTGCCTGTAAAAGGTACACATTCAGCTACTCTATGATCCAGCAGGCCCACTCCGTGGCCTATAGCCTAAGAAGACAGAATTGGAAAGACACAGGCAGGAAATCTGCACTGCAGCAGTATTACAATAGCCAAGGCGTGGAAGCAACCAAAAGTCCATCAACAGATGAGTGGACAAAGAAGAACTGCTACGTGTAGAGATGGAATATTAGCTTGGGTAAAAAATGAATCAATGCCACTTGTAGCACCACAGGTGAGTCTAGAGGTGATCACGCAACTTGCAGTAAGCGAGAAAGCGAAAGACACCTAACGTATGATACCACTTGTAGGGGTTACCTAAAAAGTGAGACCAGTGAAGATATTTCCACAGAGACATCCAATCACAGATTCATTAAGCAAACTTATGGTTCACCAAATGGAAAGGTGTGAGGATTGGATACATCAGGACATTGGGGTTAACAGAGATATACAGACACATGTGAAATATAAAATCGCCACAGACCTACGGCATATCAAGAGGACACTACTCAACATTGCGTCATCAGCTACATGGGAGAAGGACCCGAAGAAGAATAGATATGTGTGTACGTGTAAAACAACCACATCTTGCACACCTAGAACAAGCAAAACACTGTAATCAAATTTGGCCTGATACAAAATAAAAATTAAATTTAAAAAACGAACGGCAAGTAATGAGACATAAACCTAAGGGGCTTTTTCCTGGCGCCCTGCATTCTAATTTACAATTTACAACGCCACTTCCATTATGGCTCTGTTGCCCTAGTAACCAGATTTGGTAAGGAGAAGTGCTGCCGCCTTCTGGCCGTTTCCCACAACAGCGCTAATGGTCACTTAATATTCAAAATAATTGCAGGCCTGTAAATGACACCTGCCATCAAAAAAAAAAAGAATCCTGGGGTCGTAAATCGACCAGAAAATTCAAAAGACGTCAACATTTCAAGAAGACAATTTCAAGAGGCATGTTTTACGCCCATCCTGTCTTCTTTGTTTCCTTTAAAATAAAAGGGGATTTAAAAATGCTCAACATCAGCAGTTAATAAAGCCATGCAAATCCAATCTACAGAAATGTTCACCTCACAGCCGTCAGAATGATCTTCAGCAAAAAGTCTACAAAGAATAAATGCTGAAGGGGTTTCAGAAAACTGTGTACCCACTAGCTGCTGGGGGGATGTAAACTGGTAACAGCCAGCAGGGAGAACATAATGGAGGTGCGTTTAAGGGTAAACACCGAGCTACCATGTGATCTGGTAGGTCCTCTGATGCGCCTATCACCTGAGCAGAGCAGAATGGAAGAGACACAGGCTGGCAATCCTGCACGGCAGAAACATTTAATATAGCCAAGACTTGGAAGAAACCAAAATGTCCAGCAACAGGAAAATGCACAAAGAGGAAGGGGTCCATGTCAACAATGGAATATTAGCCACGGAAAACAATGAAACAGTGCCGTTTGCACCACCATATAAGGACCTAGAGATAACCACCCCACTTGAAGTAAGAAAGAAACTGAAAGACAGATATCCTATGACATCACTTATAGGTGTTACCTCAAAATTGATTCTCATGAACTTATTTCCAAGAGAAGGAAGAGCATGGATTAAGCAAACAAAATTACGTTTAGCCGAATGGAAAGGTGAAAGGAATGTATGAATTATGATATGGGGGTTAACAGACATGTACTAATACAGATGAAATATATAACCACAAAATACCTATGGAACGCCAAGAGGTCTACTCAACACTCTATAATAACCTACACGGGAAAGGAGCCAAAGAGGAATAGACGGATACGTTGATATGATGAACCAGATTCTGTACACTTAGGAGAAACTGCATTTTCTTATCAAATTTGCTCTGACACGTAATAAAAATTTAATTTAAAAAACAAGAAGTAGGAGATATAAGCTCTTGGGGGTTTGCCCTGGCACATTCCCCTCTCATCTGCAGGCTACTAACACGATTTCCAGGAAAGCTCTGTCGCCCAAGAACCCAGAGCTGCGAAGGTAGAAATGCTGCCGCCTTGTGGCCGTTTCCCGCAAGAGCGGCTTTAAGCCCGCAGCTAATGGTCACTTAATAGTCACAAGGACTCAGGGCCGTAAAGGACACCTGCCCTAAAATATTGTGCTGAGGTAGGGAACGGACAAAAAAATTCAAAACAGGGGCTTCCCTGGTGGCGCAGTGGTTGAGAGTCCGCCTGCCGACGCAGGGGACACGGGTTCGTGCCCCGGTCCGGGAAGATCCCACATGCCGCGGAGTGGCTGGGCCCGTGAGCCATGGCCGCTGAGCCTGCGCTCTGCAACGGGAGAGGCCCAAACAGTGAGAGGCCCGCGTACCGCAAAAATAAATAGGTAAATAAATAAATAAATAAAAAGGAACGTGGATTAAAAAGGAACGTGGATAAAAGCTCAACCTCAGGAATTATTAGACTCATGCAAATCTAATCTGCAAAAAGTTTGCAACTCACACCTGTCGACTGACGATCGGCAAAAATTCTACAAACAATCAATACTGAAGGGGCTTTAGAGAACTGTGTACCCTCTAGCTGCTGGTGAGATGTAAAGGGCTAACAGCCAATAAGAACAGAAAGGAGCTGCCTTTAGAAGTAAAAATTGAGGTACCGTTCAATCCAGCAGTCACACCACTGGGCCTCTCACCTGAGAAGACCAGAAGCGAGAAGACCCGGGCTGCAACAGCTGCACTGCGGCCTTACTCACAATAGCCAAGACGGTGAAGCTACCAAAATGTCCATCAACAGACGACTGGATTAAGAAGAAGCGGTCCATGTACACAATGGAATATTAACCACGGAAAACAATGAAACACTGCTCTTTCAGGCACCATAGACGAGCTTGGAGATGATCACAGAACATGGGGTAAGTCGGAAAGCCAAAGACCTACATCCTATGATATCACTTATAGGCGTTATCTAATAACTGACACAAATGAACATATGTGCACAGAGAAAGACGCTCACAGACTTAGAAAACAACTACGCTTATCTAAAAGGAAAGGTGGGCGGAACGGATAAATTAAGATTAGCGTTACCATACGTATACAGATACGTGTTATACACATATATCAAAAAGACCGACCACGTAGCAAGGGAGGTGGACGGAACACTCTGTAATATTTCACATGGGAAGAGGATCTGTACATGAATAGACGTATATAATGTACAAATGAACCAGATTGTGTACACCTAGGACAAACAATAGTCTAATCATTACCCCGATTAAAATCGTTTCAAAAACCAACCAGAAGTAATGCGACATAAACTTATGGGCGTTTCTCCTGGCACATTCCATTCTAATTTACAACCTAGGAACACGACTTCCAGAAAGGCTCTGCTGCCCTAGTACCCAGATTTGGGAATGGAGAAATGCTGCCGCCTTGTGGCCGTCTCCCAAAACAGCAGCTTTAAACCCAGTGCTAACGGTCATTAAACAGTCACCAAACTTGCAGGCCTGTAAATAACACCTGCCCTCCAAAAAATCCTGGGGTCAAGCATCGACCAAAAATTCAAAAGAGGGCAACATTCCAAGAAAACCATTTCAAGAGGTATACTGTACCCCCACGTTTTTCTTTTCTTTTCTTTTTTTTTAAAAGAAAAGAAACAGGCGTGGAAAAATGATGGATTTTAGGAATTTTTAAAGACATGCAAACCCAAATTACAAAAACCTATCAGCTCACAGCACTCAGAATGGCCATTAGCAAAAATGCTGCAAACAATAAATGTGGAGAAATGCGTACCCTCGGTTCTAAGGGGGACGTGGTAAGAGCCACTGATGAAAACACAGTGGCGGTGCTTTGAAAAGGGAAACATCGAGCTACTAGTCAATCAGTCACACCCACTGCTGGGCCCATCACCCGAGAAAATGAGAATCAAAAGGCACAGGCTGGCAATCCTGCACCCCAGCAATACTTACCATAGCCGACGCTTGGAAGCAACGCAAATGTCCATCAACAGAGGAGTGCACCAAGAAGAAGTGGTCCATGCACACGATGGAATACTACTCCACTAGAAAATATGAATTCAAAAAACAAACATGAGTAAGGACACATAAGCTTTGGGGGGTCTATCAGGGCACACGGCAGCCTAATTGATATCTGAGGAACACCACTGGCAGGAAGGTCTGTCTCCCTAGGTACCAGAGTGGGCAACGTAGAAATGCTGCCGGCCTCTGGCCGATACCTGCAACAGCAGCTCGGAAATCTGTGCGAATGGTCACTTCATATGCACAGGTACTGCAGGGCTGCAAAGGAGACCTGCCCTCAAAATGTCCTGACGCAGGTAAAGGCCAAAATATTTCAAAATGTGGCACATATTTCAAGGAAACAATTTGAAGACGTAAGCTGTCATGACAGTTTGGAAAATAAAAGGACATGCCTCAAAGCTCAATTTCAAGGGATTATGAGACACATGCAAATCCAACCACAAAGAGCTATCAACTCCCACCAGCCAGAATAACCATCAGCCAAGAAACTACAAACGATCAATGCTGAAGAGGTTGTGGAGACATGCATACCCTCAGTTTCAAGTGGGACGTAACCTGGTAAGAGCCACTCATGGGAACAGAATGGAGGTGCCTGTAAAAGGTACACATTCAGCTACTCTATGATCCAGCAGGCCCACTCCGTGGCCTATAGCCTAAGAAGACAGAATTGGAAAGACACAGGCAGGAAATCTGCACTGCAGCAGTATTACAATAGCCAAGGCGTGGAAGCAACCAAAAGTCCATCAACAGATGAGTGGACAAAGAAGAACTGCTACGTGTAGAGATGGAATATTAGCTTGGGTAAAAAATGAATCAATGCCACTTGTAGCACCACAGGTGAGTCTAGAGGTGATCACGCAACTTGCAGTAAGCGAGAAAGCGAAAGACACCTAACGTATGATACCACTTGTAGGGGTTACCTAAAAAGTGAGACCAGTGAAGATATTTCCACAGAGACATCCAATCACAGATTCATTAAGCAAACTTATGGTTCACCAAATGGAAAGGTGTGAGGATTGGATACATCAGGACATTGGGGTTAACAGAGATATACAGACACATGTGAAATATAAAATCGCCACAGACCTACGGCATATCAAGAGGACACTACTCAACATTGCGTCATCAGCTACATGGGAGAAGGACCCGAAGAAGAATAGATATGTGTGTACGTGTAAAACAACCACATCTTGCACACCTAGAACAAGCAAAACACTGTAATCAAATTTGGCCTGATACAAAATAAAAATTAAATTTAAAAAACGAACGGCAAGTAATGAGACATAAACCTAAGGGGCTTTTTCCTGGCGCCCTGCATTCTAATTTACAATTTACAACGCCACTTCCATTATGGCTCTGTTGCCCTAGTAACCAGATTTGGTAAGGAGAAGTGCTGCCGCCTTCTGGCCGTTTCCCACAACAGCGCTAATGGTCACTTAATATTCAAAATAATTGCAGGCCTGTAAATGACACCTGCCATCAAAAAAAAAAAGAATCCTGGGGTCGTAAATCGACCAGAAAATTCAAAAGACGTCAACATTTCAAGAAGACAATTTCAAGAGGCATGTTTTACGCCCATTCTGTCTTCTTTGTTTCCTTTAAAATAAAAGGGGATTTAAAAATGCTCAACATCAGCAGTTAATAAAGCCATGCAAATCCAATCTACAGAAATGTTCACCTCACAGCCGTCAGAATGATCTTCAGCAAAAAGTCTACAAAGAATAAATGCTGAAGGGGTTTCAGAAAACTGTGTACCCACTAGCTGCTGGGGGGATGTAAACTGGTAACAGCCAGCAGGGAGAACATAATGGAGGTGCGTTTAAGGGTAAACACCGAGCTACCATGTGATCTGGTAGGTCCTCTGATGCGCCTATCACCTGAGCAGAGCAGAATGGAAGAGACACAGGCTGGCAATCCTGCACGGCAGAAACATTTAATATAGCCAAGACTTGGAAGAAACCAAAATGTCCAGCAACAGGAAAATGCACAAAGAGGAAGGGGTCCATGTCAACAATGGAATATTAGCCACGGAAAACAATGAAACAGTGCCGTTTGCACCACCATATAAGGACCTAGAGATAACCACCCCACTTGAAGTAAGAAAGAAACTGAAAGACAGATATCCTATGACATCACTTATAGGTGTTACCTCAAAATTGATTCTCATGAACTTATTTCCAAGAGAAGGAAGAGCATGGATTAAGCAAACAAAATTACGTTTAGCCGAATGGAAAGGTGAAAGGAATGTATGAATTATGATATGGGGGTTAACAGACATGTACTAATACAGATGAAATATATAACCACAAAATACCTATGGAACGCCAAGAGGTCTACTCAACACTCTATAATAACCTACACGGGAAAGGAGCCAAAGAGGAATAGACGGATACGTTGATATGATGAACCAGATTCTGTACACTTAGGAGAAACTGCATTTTCTTATCAAATTTGCTCTGACACGTAATAAAAATTTAATTTAAAAAACAAGAAGTAGGAGATATAAGCTCTTGGGGGTTTGCCCTGGCACATTCCCCTCTCATCTGCAGGCTACTAACACGATTTCCAGGAAAGCTCTGTCGCCCAAGAACCCAGAGCTGCGAAGGTAGAAATGCTGCCGCCTTGTGGCCGTTTCCCGCAAGAGCGGCTTTAAGCCCGCAGCTAATGGTCACTTAATAGTCACAAGGACTCAGGGCCGTAAAGGACACCTGCCCTAAAATATTGTGCTGAGGTAGGGAACGGACAAAAAAATTCAAAACAGGGGCTTCCCTGGTGGCGCAGTGGTTGAGAGTCCGCCTGCCGACGCAGGGGACACGGGTTCGTGCCCCGGTCCGGGAAGATCCCACATGCCGCGGAGTGGCTGGGCCCGTGAGCCATGGCCGCTGAGCCTGCGCTCCGCAACGGGAGAGGCCCAAACAGTGAGAGGCCCGCGTACCGCAAAAATAAATAGGTAAATAAATAAATAAATAAAAAGGAACGTGGATTAAAAAGGAACGTGGATAAAAGCTCAACCTCAGGAATTATTAGACTCATGCAAATCTAATCTGCAAAAAGTTTGCAACTCACACCTGTCGACTGACGATCGGCAAAAATTCTACAAACAATCAATACTGAAGGGGCTTTAGAGAACTGTGTACCCTCTAGCTGCTGGTGAGATGTAAAGGGCTAACAGCCAATAAGAACAGAAAGGAGCTGCCTTTAGAAGTAAAAATTGAGGTACCGTTCAATCCAGCAGTCACACCACTGGGCCTCTCACCTGAGAAGACCAGAAGCGAGAAGACCCGGGCTGCAACAGCTGCACTGCGGCCTTACTCACAATAGCCAAGACGGTGAAGCTACCAAAATGTCCATCAACAGACGACTGGATTAAGAAGAAGCGGTCCATGTACACAATGGAATATTAACCACGGAAAACAATGAAACACTGCTCTTTCAGGCACCATAGACGAGCTTGGAGATGATCACAGAACATGGGGTAAGTCGGAAAGCCAAAGACCTACATCCTATGATATCACTTATAGGCGTTATCTAATAACTGACACAAATGAACATATGTGCACAGAGAAAGACGCTCACAGACTTAGAAAACAACTACGCTTATCTAAAAGGAAAGGTGGGCGGAACGGATAAATTAAGATTAGCGTTACCATACGTATACAGATACGTGTTATACACATATATCAAAAAGACCGACCACGTAGCAAGGGAGGTGGACGGAACACTCTGTAATATTTCACATGGGAAGAGGATCTGTACATGAATAGACGTATATAATGTACAAATGAACCAGATTGTGTACACCTAGGACAAACAATAGTCTAATCATTACCCCGATTAAAATCGTTTCAAAAACCAACCAGAAGTAATGCGACATAAACTTATGGGCGTTTCTCCTGGCACATTCCATTCTAATTTACAACCTAGGAACACGACTTCCAGAAAGGCTCTGCTGCCCTAGCACCCAGATTTGGGAATGGAGAAATGCTGCCGCCTTGTGGCCGTCTCCCAAAACAGCAGCTTTAAACCCAGTGCTAACGGTCATTAAACAGTCACCAAACTTGCAGGCCTGTAAATAACACCTGCCCTCCAAAGAATCCTGGGGTCAAGCATCGACCAAAAATTCAAAAGAGGGCAACATTCCAAGAAAACCATTTCAAGAGGTATACTGTACCCCCACGTTTTTCTTTTCTTTTCTTTTTTTTTAAAAGAAAAGAAACAGGCGTGGAAAAATGATGGATTTTAGGAATTTTTAAAGACATGCAAACCCAAATTACAAAAACCTATCAGCTCACAGCACTCAGAATGGCCATTAGCAAAACTGCTGCAAACAATAAATGTGGAGAAATGCGTACCCTCGGTTCTAAGGGGGACGTGGTAAGAGCCACTGATGAAAACACAGTGGCGGTGCTTTGAAAAGGGAAACATCGAGCTACTAGTCAATCAGTCACACCCACTGCTGGGCCCATCACCCGAGAAAATGAGAATCAAAAGGCACAGGCTGGCAATCCTGCACCCCAGCAATACTTACCATAGCCGACGCTTGGAAGCAACGCAAATGTCCATCAACAGAGGAGTGCACCAAGAAGAAGTGGTCCATGCACACGATGGAATACTACTCCACTAGAAAATATGAATTCAAAAAACAAACATGAGTAAGGACACATAAGCTTTGGGGGGTCTATCAGGGCACACGGCAGCCTAATTGATATCTGAGGAACACCACTGGCAGGAAGGTCTGTCTCCCTAGGTACCAGAGTGGGCAACGTAGAAATGCTGCCGGCCTCTGGCCGATACCTGCAACAGCAGCTCGGAAATCTGTGCGAATGGTCACTTCATATGCACAGGTACTGCAGGGCTGCAAAGGAGACCTGCCCTCAAAATGTCCTGACGCAGGTAAAGGCCAAAATATTTCAAAATGTGGCACATATTTCAAGGAAACAATTTGAAGACGTAAGCTGTCATGACAGTTTGGAAAATAAAAGGACATGCCTCAAAGCTCAATTTCAAGGGATTATGAGACACATGCAAATCCAACCACAAAGAGCTATCAACTCCCACCAGCCAGAATAACCATCAGCCAAGAAACTACAAACGATCAATGCTGAAGAGGTTGTGGAGACATGCATACCCTCAGTTTCAAGTGGGACGTAACCTGGTAAGAGCCACTCATGGGAACAGAATGGAGGTGCCTGTAAAAGGTACACATTCAGCTACTCTATGATCCAGCAGGCCCACTCCGTGGCCTATAGCCTAAGAAGACAGAATTGGAAAGACACAGGCAGGAAATCTGCACTGCAGCAGTATTACAATAGCCAAGGCGTGGAAGCAACCAAAAGTCCATCAACAGATGAGTGGACAAAGAAGAACTGCTACGTGTAGAGATGGAATATTAGCTTGGGTAAAAAATGAATCAATGCCACTTGTAGCACCACAGGTGAGTCTAGAGGTGATCACGCAACTTGCAGTAAGCGAGAAAGCGAAAGACACCTAACGTATGATACCACTTGTAGGGGTTACCTAAAAAGTGAGACCAGTGAAGATATTTCCACAGAGACATCCAATCACAGATTCATTAAGCAAACTTATGGTTCACCAAATGGAAAGGTGTGAGGATTGGATACATCAGGACATTGGGGTTAACAGAGATATACAGACACATGTGAAATATAAAATCGCCACAGACCTACGGCATATCAAGAGGACACTACTCAACATTGCGTCATCAGCTACATGGGAGAAGGACCCGAAGAAGAATAGATATGTGTGTACGTGTAAAACAACCACATCTTGCACACCTAGAACAAGCAAAACACTGTAATCAAATTTGGCCTGATACAAAATAAAAATTAAATTTAAAAAACGAACGGCAAGTAATGAGACATAAACCTAAGGGGCTTTTTCCTGGCGCCCTGCATTCTAATTTACAATTTACAACGCCACTTCCATTATGGCTCTGTTGCCCTAGTAACCAGATTTGGTAAGGAGAAGTGCTGCCGCCTTCTGGCCGTTTCCCACAACAGCGCTAATGGTCACTTAATATTCAAAATAATTGCAGGCCTGTAAATGACACCTGCCATCAAAAAAAAAAAGAATCCTGGGGTCGTAA